>NW_010130688.1:310-7322 GCF_000699245.1 Pterocles gutturalis | reverse complement strand
CACCAGCTTCGTTGGCCTTCTCTGGACCTTTTCAGCACCTCAATGTCGTTCTTGTGGTGATGAGCCCAAAACTGAACACAGTATTCAAGGTGTGGCCTCACCAGTGCCGAGTACAGGGGCACAGTCACTTCCCTAGTCCTGCTGGCCACACTATTTCTGATGCAGGCCAGGATGCCATTGGCCTTCTTGGCCATCTGGGCACACTGCTGGCTCATGTTCAGACAGCTGTCGCCCAGCACCCCCAGGTCCCTCTCTGCTGGGCAGCTTTCCAGCCACTCTCCCCCGAGCCTGTAGCGTTGCAGGGGGTTGTTGTGACCAAAGTGCAGGACCCGGCACTTGACTTTACTGAACCTCATACAATTGGCCTCAGGCCATCGCTCCAGCCTGTCCAGATTTTCTTCTGGTGAAGGGTTTAGAGCACAAGTCCTGTGAGGAGCGGTTGAGGGAACTGGGGTTGTTTAGTCTGGAGAAAAGGAGGGTGAGGGGAGACCCTTACTGCTCTCTACAACCACCTGACAGGAGGCTGTAGCGAGGTAGGTGTCGGTCTCTTCTCCCACATAACAAGTGATAGGACGAGAGGAAGTGGCCTCAGCTTGCACCAGAGGAGTGGTAGATGGCATATTAGGAAAAGTTTCTTAACCAAAAGGATTGTCAAGCATTGGAACAGGCTGCACAGGGAAGCGGTTGAGTCACCATCCCTGGAGGTATTTAAAAGCTGTGTAGATGTGTAGCCATAGGGATATGGCTTAGTGGTGGACATGTCAGTGCTAGGTTAACAGTTGGACTTGATGATCTTAAAGGTCTTTTCCAACCCAAATGATTCTATGATTCTATGGTAATTTTGACTTTGAAAAGAGTAAATGGAGTTGAACTGCCTTGAAATACAGTGTTTGTCTGTAACAAATGCTCCTAATGAAAGGAGTGGGAGAAGGCAGGGAAAGAACAGACCCCACAGTTCCCTACCAAGGGTTAGCATAAGGTAGAACAATATTGTGGTGGAAGCACAGTAAGCTGTAAGATTCCCCACAAGATCAGGACCCCCATGAAATAAAACAGTTGTTTTGAATAAACTTACTGGTAGAACCTGCATTAGAGATCTGCCAAAACACCCAACTTTTTTCCTTGATAACTGCGAAAGAGACTCACAAATACAGCCAGAAAGAGGTTTCATTGCCAGAAATGTGCATATAATGTATAAGATCAAAATCTACAAGAAGAATTTCAGCAACACCTTAAATGTTGCTATTATTTTTGAAAACAGGTTAATTGGTGGTCTTGGGTCTTTCATTGAACTTACGATCTTTCCCCAGAGGGAATTTTCCTTAACTGCAAAGACTTACCCTACCTCACTGGAGGTACCCTACCTACCCACCCTACTACTGGAAACAACATGGGAAAAGGATTTCTTCCACGGTAAAAGCATTTCAGTGAGTGCATTGATGAGGAATGCCTGGTTCTTAAATACAAGGAAAGCCCATAGATTTGGAACAGAGGGAGATGTAACAAGGCAACTTAGGGGGAAAAAAAAAAAAAAAAAAAAACAACCACCTGATTGCAAACATGTAAAGCATAAGGCAAGAAAAAGAAAACAGGGAAAGAATGGCAAGGATGCTGTGGCAAAGTATCTGGTGGTCATGCCCAAAGCCCCAGGATGAGGCTTGCAGCATTTATTGCTCCCTGGAAGTAATTTTTCAAGACAAGGAGCAATACTTCTCCAATATGAATGAAAAATTCCCATTAGCAGAGGGTACCTGAAGCCTCCTTGAAACAAAAGCATCATTGAAGAGGGACTAATAAATCACCTCATGACTAGATTTTTTCATTTGCAGTGGAGAACTCCTCTCCCAGACTGGGTCCCTGTGTCAAGCCCATCCCTATGGTATTGACAAAGCACTTCAGGATGTGGTTATCTTTAATAGGTACAAGCTTCAGAGGGACCTAAGCACTTTGAATTGGGAGTAAGCACTTTGACTGGGAGTTTTGACTGTGCTGGTGGGAGAGTTAGCTGCTAGCCTGAGCCCCCATCCTTCCTTTGCCTGTATAAACCTGTAATAAATCACTGCTTCTGCTTTCTGGATGCAGACCGGAAGGGAGAGAAGAAAAGAAGCTCCTCTGGGCTCCTCTGCCCAAATACATACAAAACCCCACTATCAAGCACAGGCTTTTGTCCAGCTGGTTTAGGCATGAAGGGAGTTTGGGCTCACATGCAAGATAGAGTATAGCTGCACCCTCTGAAGGTCCCTTCCCTTTAGTAGGCAATCATATTGAGGTCAGCTGGATTCACTGAAGAACGTGGCAGTGTACATTTGCTTCTTGCATTTTTGATTTCATTTTGCAGGAATCAAGTGCAGATCACTAGCCTCAGCCACCATCCTGAGACAAACTTGCCACTAGATTTTGTCCAGGAAAGGTTGAAATCGGGGCTGTAGTAACCACCTGGCTGCTTCTAATAGTTCAGACAAAAAAGTAAACACTGAACTTCACTTGGCACAGTGCCTCTTTTCTCAGTTCACTTCTCTTTTGACAATGCAAAAAAGCACACCTAGTCCTGAACTTGGATTGTGTGGTGAAGATTGGAAGTGCTTAGATTTATTTCACTGCTCCTCAGGCGCAGTATAACTTTCTGTTAGGGTGACGAGACAAATTGAAAGGAACACTAAACATAACTCCAAAACATCTTTTTAATAGATGTGCTTCTTTTTATAGTTCAAACACTTTCACAAACAGGGATTTAGCTCTGTGCAACTATTTGAAACAGCAGCTCTGTTACTGAATTAATTCTATAGGTAAAGCAGTAAATTCTGCCAATTCTAATGAATACAAAATAGCAAACCTAAGGAAAATTAAGAGCTTTGTGAAGGCAAGTGAAGGCAAATCAGGATCTGAACAAAGGACAATGAAGTAGGACTCTTGGATAGATTGAGCCTTTACTCCAACTGTTTGAGGTTTGGGGACAGACCTCCACATGCACAAGGGCTGCATTACTCAGCCATGTTAAGTAGGGTTAGCATGCATGCTGCAAGGGGCAGGACCCTGAGACATCAATATGAGACACATACTTCTTTGCTAAAAATATTTGCAGAGCTACTACTACAACAGCAAGATTACACGTGAGCAGTACTCCCCCAAACCGGATGAACAAATGAGTGAAATCTAAATACAACTCCTCACCCAACCCTTGATGATTCCTGTGGACTTTGCTGAAAATACACTAATTTTGGAAAATTCAAACATGATTTCTTGCATTATGGAGCTGCCAGCACTTTTGGAGCACTTAGTTGCAATGCTTAAAGTCCTTGCTCTTCTTCCATGATCTGAACCAAAAACTATTTTTGAAGGTTGTATTTAATAAATAATACCACTGTCTATTGACAACTGCATTATAAGTATTCCCTGTCCATACAGAAAGAATGGACAGAAGAAATAGAAGATGCTTTGCCCTGGAAAAAGTCATAAACTAATAAAGTTCCCCAAACCCTGTAAGACAGTAAGGAGGCTGGAGGCTGGAAGGCAGTGGGTATCTATTCTATTTGGTCCTTGCAAATTTCGCTTTGTAACTGAATTCTTCACCTTCCCCTATCCCTGTCCCACACACAACTCACCCAATTACTGTGGAAATAGAGAAGGATTCATCCATATCCATGGGCCTCAGATCATATCACATGAAAGATGTGATCCCACAGAACACAGGGACAGGAAGGTGCAGAAACACCTAAAAGTTAACATCATAAGAATGCGATAGGTGCAGCGGTTGCCACCAGCCACCTGGACTAGTTGATGTCTCTGCTGCATGCCACATTGCTTTAGCACTCCTCCTATGTGTTCCTCTGCTGTCTTTGGTTTTCAGCCCCTTTGGGCAGGTAGTGTCTTATGTGACTACACAGTGGAGGGAAGGAACAATGACACAAAGGACAAATGTAGCCTGCACCCTCACTTCCTACAGCTCCACAGCTAAATTTTGCCCTGTGTTGTTACAGGATCACCCAAAAGTGTGTGTGTGATAATACACTCTGAAGACTCTGTGATGTCCTGGCATGACTTAATCAAAGGAGGTTCCCCCAAACCCAAAGGAGGCTGTGAGGAGTCATCCTGCCGTCTCTACAGCTGCTGTGGCTTTAAAACCCCAGTGATTTAGGGAGGAGGTACAGGGCTTTTTCCAGTCCTGCCGCCAACCTGCAGGCACTGGAAGGCTGTGACATTCTTCTGGGATGCTGTAATGCAGTTTGGTCACTAAACGCATTCAAGAACAGAGGTATTTTTCATGAGTCTAAGAGGTTATTATCACCTCAGTTAATTATCTGTAAGGATTCGGGCTCCAGCAAATGTTAATTACCCTTCCATCAATCTCTTGTTCATGAAAGCTTAGTATGGCTATTTTTAGCAATACAAATATCTCCTTCCTGAATGGAAAAGCTGTTCTTTTTTCTTGCATATCTTATTTTTAAATGTTAAGCACATTAGACAGAACTGAGTTTCTTTTCCCTCTCTTAGAAACCATCCTAAGAATGTGTAATACTTAATGAAATTGCTAAGAAGACTACTGTCTTCAGACCGGAATATATGATGTTACAAATCTGGCATAGGGATGAGGCAAAAATGATCAGAATAGGGTGTTTGAAGTCCACATTTAATCCTACAAAGTATGTGATTGGGAGAGCAATTTGGTGCCCAGAGCATTCCAGCAGACAGGTGCCTAAATAAATCTTCTCACCCAGTGCCTGTTAGGATAGGGTTTGAACCTCTGAGCAATGGCGTTATACGCATGACATAGGAATAACAACAGCTTCATTCACTCAGGGCACTCCATCAGTCAATGTCCCTTTTATTTCTAGCTCTGAGGGTTGTGATGGGATCTCTGAAGGCATCAGCTGAACATGTACCAATGTAGCTGCTCTGCCTGAAACTCCACGCAGCTGGAAACACTTGCGTCAAGAAGGCTGCCCCTCAGTTAGCTGTTTACTCTGGAGCTTAATGATGAGCATTGGGTTGTCTACACTGTTAATGTTTGCAATCTTTTGAACAGAAGTAGCTAGTAAATATACCCTGAGGTCCAGCCTGATTCCCCAACACCATAAACCATGTTTGTTTAAACCATAAACTGTACGAGCCTGTACTACCTCCTTACACGGCTGTGTCCAGACCCTGAGAAGGAACTTCAACAAGGACAGGCTCACTCAGTATGGGAAGATCTGTTAGCTATTAGGTGTTCTGCTAAACAGAGCTGATGCACTTGAAGGAAAGGAGAGGATTTTTGGAGCTTTAGGTACTGGAAATCATTGCTGGGTATATTACATGTTTTCAGTGTGGCTTTGGGCAAAGTGCTTTGGCCTTGATTTTGTACCAGGAAAGGAAATGTGAGCGTAGCTACTGAATTCAGTGGGATATTTATCAGGACCCTTGTATCTCCATGACTTCTAGGTTTCCCATCTGCCTGGAAATTTTCTTTAAGACCTCACTATTTTCAATTTACAGACTTCGAGCTGTCCACAAAGGTAATCTGAGCGAGGCTACCCAGGCTGCGCAGCTCGTAGGTGGCCTGCTGCCCTTCCTGGCTCTCTGCTCCCGGGCAGAGCACCTTGCAGGTGGTCTCTGCTCCCTTGTTCAGAATGTTTTGAGTTTCCAGGGCAGGGAAGTACTTGGCAGAAAGGGTTTTTCGGCTTGAGGGACATCAAAGTGCGAACTATCCAAACACACTCTGGGAATGGCAGTGTTTTGTTTTTACCTGCCACTAACAAAGATGTCAACTCATCTGTTTACATCGTGTCTCTTGCAGTGCTCTCTCTACACAGGTGACTCTGCAGTGACTATCATCTCAAGCCCTGTTTTCGCTTGTGGCTTCAAATTATTACTGTAAAGCAAATAATATTTAAACATCCTATTCTGCATCCTCCAGTATGTATAACTTGATGGGAAATTTGGCAAAAAGGGAGAAAGGAGGGGGAAAGAAAACATTTATCAGAACTTGCAAAGTCAGAGCACTAAAAATTTGAAAGTTTCAAGGTAACCGTGATTCTTTCTCCACTTGTTATGTTTTCCATCCTTACTCATAACTGTAGGACTCCATCCCAGCCCCAACCTAAGCAGTATTGACAGGAAAGGATTATCCACAGGAATCTGACATATTTACATCTAAAGAGTGCCAAAGGAAAATCTTTGAGTGGAACAAAGTCAGCCTTATTTGAACCAGCTTCTTCCTCTAGAATTGTGGATGGACACCAGGGTGGGCACAGGAGTTAACTGGATAGTAAGTATTTCATCAAAACTATTTTTTCTAAACAGGATATCTATCAAAATGAGAAATTGCTTCTTTGGCTTTTATTCCTCCCACAGTGAAACGGGAATCACTTGAGAAAAGATTTGTTCCCCAATGCTAAGCTGAGCGTCTATATAGCATCATCTTGGAAAAGATTTTGAGATGTATTATTTGTATATCCGTAGCAGCCAAAGAAACACCTGCTGCATAAGCTCCAATATAATAATAAAAACAAAAACCAAAAAAAACCCCAGAGTTCAGGGATCTCTTTGTCTGAGGTCTAGCAGGCTGCAACTGTGATGCTACATTGACTCTGAATAGCTCCAGGGTTTAGTATTTGCATTATAAATGCAGGAATCATCAAACTCTGCTCTTATAAACAGATTCCTGAGTTCCCTTTCTCAGTGCATGAGCAAGCATTGACTCCTGGGAAGATATATTATATGGGGAGCTTGCAAGGTATTTTATTCTAGAGATTCTAGACAGCCTTTACTACGTGAACAAGCAGAAAATACACCTTTTTGCTTTGGTGTCCAAGGCAGAATTGCTCTTTGAGGCTCCTTGGTCAGTGTTAGACCAAAGGGGTTCTTGGGAAGAGGAATCACTTGGACCATCTTATGCCAGGATTTACAAGTGCTGATAAAATCCTGTGTGCAAATATCCTGACTCTGCATCACTGGCATCAGTGAATATCTGCTCATGGTCGATGGAGGCTGGCGGTGACTAAAATGCACGTGGGAAGGGCAGGATAGCAGGAAT
>NW_010130688.1:0-235 GCF_000699245.1 Pterocles gutturalis | reverse complement strand
CCCAGCCACAGCTTCCCCCCTCCCTAAACACCTAAGCAGATGACAGCACAACAAATGGGCCATGGACCAGTTATTAGCAAGATGGCCAAACTGGTCAGTGCAAAAGGGTAAGTAGCAGTTGCTCTACAATCAGAGCAGCGCTGGATGAAGGTTTTTTTCAGGGGGATGATATCCAGGAGGGATGACATCCCACAAGCACAGCACAAACCCCGGCCCACGAGCGAGGCCGCTCTGG
>NW_010130687.1:163303-180896 GCF_000699245.1 Pterocles gutturalis | reverse complement strand
CTCTAACATTCTGTGATTCTGTGATATAAGTAATACTTATCTATGTCTGTGCAATGCCATGCCATGTAAGAGTGTGTCCCCAAACTGTCCCCCTCTTCCTGCAGAGCCCTCCTGGCTTTACAAGGGGGAAGTCGAGTATTCACATTTTTAAAGGCAGCCAGGAGACTGCAGTGAATCACAGCATCTGACGGCTGTCCTGGTCATAGACTTTCTCTGTCTAAAGCAGTTCAATTTTTAGTATAAACTGCACATATTTTTTAAACACTACTGAAAAATGGAGAGGTGGCACAGAAGAGCCACAGAGACATTATTTGCAATGTCTAGCAGTGAGAACAAAAAGAACCCAATCTGTTGTATTGACTACCCTTAACTTGGTAGCAAAAGGCAGAAAAAACCCTGCATTTATAGGAGAAACATGAATTGGACATTAGCCAAAGACAAAAACCCTAAATTAAACATAAGAGGAGTTTTTTGGGTGTTTGCAGAGACGGAGGGAGAGAAGAGGCAAATAATTTTACTTGTATGAGGGGAATTAACCATGAGAAAAAGCTGTTTCAGATGATGGTGGGTACCAGAGCCCTCCATCTCTTCAGAGGACAACTGGATAACACCCAGAAGGATGTACATTAACCAAGAAGAGGTTATATTTTCACCAAAAGCAAGTTATTGTGCTCAATAAGGAGCTGGTATGTAATGGCTAGTCTCACTGAGAAGGTATCTTTGGTGATTTTATGTTCCTGTCAGGCCTTAAATTCTTTAGATACATTTATCTGTGAGAAGCTCTGCCCCCCCCCACGCCACCCCATTACTCCCTTGGCATAATTGTAGAATCATCATAGAATCATAGAATGGTTTGGTTTGGAAGGCACCTTAGGGAGCACCAAGTTCCACCCCCCTGCCATGGGCAGGGACACCTCCCACTAGCCCAGGTTGCTCAAAGCCTCATCCAGCCTGGCCTTGAACCCCTCCAGGGATGGAGCATCCACAGCTTCTCTGGGCAACCTGGGACAGTGCCTCACCACCCTCACAGAAAAAATTTCTTCCTAATATCTAAGCTAAATCTACCCCCTTTCAGTTTAAAGCCATTGCTACCCCTCATCCTATTCCTACACTCCCTGATCAAGAGTGCCTCCCCATCTCTCCTGTAGCCCCCTTTTAGTACTGGAAGGTCTCAATAAGGTCTTCCTGGAGCCTTCGCCTTACTTTATAGAATCATAGAATGGTTTGGGTTGGAAGGGACCTTAAAGATCATTGAGTTCCATCCCCCTTGCCTACTTCTGCCAGCACAGCCTCTTGTGGTAGAGTTTTTGCCATGGAGGCTCCATGCCAGGATTTCTTCCAGTGAAAGCAAGTACAAAACAAAGCTGAATCTATCTGAGGCTGTACAAAGAAAAAAAAAAATTAACTGGCCATATATTAGAGACATATCACTATGTATCAGTAACAGGCATCAGAGTATCTGAGTACAGATCTTAAAATGAAAGAAGGGATACTACTTCCAAATATTCATGAGGAATATGGCCCTTGTTCTGCCTGTAGAAAGATGACAAGTAAGTAAACCACAGTAACTGCAACTAGGCTGCACTCAGGTCTAAAGAGAGGAGAGAGAGAGAGAAGTGGAAAGGAATGCAGAATTTGCAGCTTCAGCCTTCAGTTTCCTCTTATTTTGAGGATGTACAAGGCATAATTACCCTCCATAGCTGCGAATGAGCTTCATGTTTTTGGCTTTTTTACCATGCCCATGAGAAAATCAATAATTTTCCGCTGCCCAATATAGCTCTATTGCAACATTAAATATAGAAAAACTGGTGCCAGTCAGCCCAAGCCTTAATCACAAAGAAAACCTAGAGAGAGTCACCTTTTATTGTACTGCAACAAAGCAAGCTCTGAGCCTGATCTATGGCCAGGGAGGTCAAAAGAAATATTCCTGTTGTGTCTTGGGGCTAGCAGACAATTCAGCCTTCCAGTAAGGTCAGATCCTCTTCCACATCCGCAGGCATAACACAAATGAATTTGGTATCAAAGACATTGCGCAAGCCTGAAGCAGAATAAATATTTGTCTTGTGTGTAAGAGAGAAGTTCAAATCTGTCACGTGGTGTTTCTGTAGAAAGTGCTTTGTACATTAGAATCTGACAGCCTTTATTATGTTTCTTTGAGTTGGTCTGTGGAAATCTTTAAGCTAAGTATTTGCTGCTTGTATAAAGCATATGGTGATTGTCATGGTTTAACCCCAGCCAGCACTGCAGCACCATGCAGCCACTCGCTCACTTCCCCCAATGGCACGGGGGAGAGAATTGAAGAGAAAAAGTGAGAAAACTCATGGGCTGAGATAAGGACAGCTTAATAAGTAAAGCAAAAGCTGTGCACACAAGCAAAGCAAAACAAGGAATTAATTCACTGCTTCCCATTGGCACCAGGTGTTCAGCCATCTCCAGGAAAGCAGGACTCCCTCACGCTTAAAGGTTACTTGGGAAGACAAATGCCATCACTCCAAACGTTCTCCTCTTCCTTCTTCCCCCAGCTTTATATGCTGAGCACACTGTCATACAGTACGGAACATCCTTTTGGTCAGTTGGGGTCAACTGTCCCAGCTGTGTTCCCTCCCAGCTCCTTGTGCACCCCCCCAGCATCCTCGCTGGTGGGGTGGGGTGAGAAGCAGAAAAGTCCTTGACTCTGTGTGAGCACAGCTCAGCAATAACTAAAACATCCCTGTGTTATCAATGCTGTTCCCAGCACAAATCCAAACCACAGACTCATACTAGCTACTATGAAGAAAATTAACTTTACCCCAGCCAAAGCCAGCACAGCGCTATACATAGAAGATGTGTGAACAGGCCAAGAACGAATGCAGCCTGGGCAGCAAATCAATGGTGGGTTTCAGTTCTTCAGCGCATGGGACGGAGCCAGGCATTTTGCTTGTGTAGTTCCTTGCCTTGCAGTTTAGAGATGTACAGAAATCAACTGTTTCTCCAAATGCAGTCATCCTATCTGAGTGTTGTTGATTCAAATCCTTTAATGCCCATTATCCTGGACTGCTGAAATCAATGCATTTTAATATCAAGAAAAGTAAGATTAAGCCTTTAGAGTAAAACTATTCCCCCACCTTTTTTTTCCTTCTCAGTGATACATATATGTTTAAAGAGCTAAACTTCTGGGATGGATTTCTTCTCACACTCTTAGATCATTCTCATAGTGCCTCCCAGTCTCTACTTGGAAAATAATGTTGTCTTGGTGTGCATTGAAACAATCTTTATTCAGCTATATATGTATGTGTGCATATATATCGTATATATTTATATTTGTACAAAAAAACTCTTAATCCTCTAAAATAATTTCTCATTCTGAAAATCCACTTTGGGTATTTGCCTAATGTGCTATAGCAGTGGAAATAGATAAGGACAATGCGTTTACAGACAGTACTGCTAAAGGCCGGTAGAAACCTGAAGAATTTTTCTTTGATGTGTCCTTGAGTTTGACAGAACTACACAAAATGTATATTATAAGTCTATGGGAGTCAGAGCTTTTCACTAGTGTCTAGCCCAGATTCTTTAATTCCTCATTAGAACTTTCTCTTTGATAAAGCCCAAAAAGCTGTGCTGGTTCTTGCTTTCAGGTAGGGAGGAATTCAAGCAAATATTGTCTCCATTGTCCCTTTCCATTTTTGATGCTCAGGTGTCAAATCACCCTTTGACATCAGGCATTTTAGTTCATCCTACTTAAAAAATCTAAGGTAATTGCAAAAGTCAATTCAATTTGTCTTCCCAATGCACTAATGGGAGAATAATAAATTAATGACTTTTTCACAAGACAAAATGTATCTCGAATAGTTTGGATTTTGTAACCTGGTTTAGATTGGTGTCATGCACAGCACTTTCCAGTGCAGATTTAAACTGTTGCTCTCCCTGGAGCTCCAACACTGCTTTTTTTCCCGGCAATCTGTGGGAAACAGAGGGGCTGAAGGAGAAAAGGCAAGACTTGATTGTCTTGCACCAGAGGTGCCAGGGTGGTGGGGGAGTGGCTGTCTGGAGCTTTTCCAGCCAGGTGGTTTGGGAGGAGCCCGTGTGCCTTCCTGCATCCTGGAGTCAGTGCCAGTCCTGGGTGTGCTGGAGAAGGTGAAGGCACAGCCCCAGGGGGTCTGGCCCTGGTCACTGGCCTCATGGCTGCAGAAGGAGGTCTGAGTCACCATCGTTAATCAAGGCTCAGCTGCCAACTGGTGAGGCTGGGAAGCCAGCCTGATGCCAGGCGGTGAGGCAGAGGCAGGTATTTCATGACCTTCCTGTCCCCAAAGACCCTCAGTATTCAGGCTGTATGAATCTGTAGCTGCGTACCACTCAGAAATAGGGGAAAGTAATTTTTACAAATATGCACAGCCCAGGGAAGAAATTAAGTGCCAGTCTCATTTTAATCAATGTGCTTAAGTATCTTTCTTACTCAAAATCATAAGAGCCATCTACATATGCAAACTAAGCATTACTTCTATTTTCATGGAGTAGTTAGAAGTTCAGGAATTGTTTTTACAGCCTTTTTTCATAACCATGTTTATTTTATTTTGAATCAGTTGTTGTCTTGTATCCCACTAATTTTGGATCGCCCAACTGTATAAATACATGGGAATAGTACTGCAATTGCAAAGTAAATTCACTGTGATTATCCTTCCTGATAATTAATTAAACTGAAGGATTTCTTTGCATGGCTTCATATTTTATAAGTATAATTTTTAGGAGTGGGTCTCATTATCTATGTTTTATTCAAGCTGTGATAATTTTCAGTCAGCAGTTAACCTTCCAAGTACCTGATTTAGTTAAAATTATAATCATCAAAAAGCATATGTGGTATAATTAGAGCCATTCTAGAGTTATTGCAGAGAGGGTAATAAATTATTCTCCATGTCCACTTAGAATAGTATAAGAAATAACAGGATTAATTTTCAGCAAGTGAGATTTAGGTTGGGCTTTAAAAAAACTTTGTAATACTGAGCATAGTTAACAGTAAAAAAAAAAAAAAACACAAACAACTCTGGATTCTCCATCACTGGAGATGCCAGGTTAGACAGACACCTTACCCCTTTAGAAATCCTTTTCACCCCATGTTCAATGCTTTTCTATTTTTGCTTTGAATTTGCAGTGTCATTTTTGTCTTTTGCACAGTTGTTTTTAGAGGTGTTCTAGGAAGGTTCATGGTGCTTTTCTTTATTAAGCATTTTCTCAAAAGATATATTTATGACTAGCAACAGATTCTTGAGAACAGGGCAGGTGATGGTTTGGTTTCATTTATATGGAAATTTTGAGATTGTAAATTTTCAGTGGTGTACCTGCTTAGTGAAAAATGTTTCCTAGAAATGTTATTTTAATGGAGAGTTTCAGCTGATCGTTTAGTCTCTTTACCTCAGTGTCGTGCAAAGAATATGGAGAGATTTTGCCCTTAATTTTAGTTTACATTGTGTTTACTCAGGAACTTCCCACTGACACCAAGAGCCCCAGAGTGAGAGCACTTAGAGAATAAGGCAGCACCTGAAATACATACACATTCTTTTTAAAGACACTTGTATGTTGAGAGCATCACTTTCCAGGTTGCTTATTGCTTGTTTTCCCCAAGCAGTTTTTTTCACATGTAATACATTGTCCTATCTTTTCTTTTCTGTTCTCTTAAATGGGTATTACAGTGTTAAGGATGCAATTATAGAACAGAAGCAACAGGGAAAAAAAGGAAGATGAATCTCCACTTAGGTAAAGTGTGGTTCTTTGGCAGTTTTCTAAAAGCTTTTCAGGTTTTTCATTACATAAGTAATTCAGAAAAAAACAAAAAACCAAAAAAAAAACCAAACAAAAAACAAACAAGACTTGATAAGCTTCCTTTTGTGCAGCGCAGACAATGCATCTATTTGCTGCACTTACCAACATGTGCCAAACCTGGTTGCAATAAATAGTCACCTTTTCATAAGACAAAATGTAAGAACAGTATTGTATTAGTGTGCAAAGTGCTTTCCACTTTGCATTATACGCTTTCTGAGATCTGTGCCTGTAGAGATTCTCTTGTGTTTAGGCCAGAAGAAACTCAGATACCTAAAAGATATGCAAATTCTATATGGAGTGGACTCAAAACACCAAATGACTTCCGAAATATCTCATAGTATATTAGAAGCCTGTAAATTTGGGATTATACTGCATCTGTTACTGGAAGTAATGTAGACTTCAAAAAAGCTTGTGTTCTTTTTAAAAAAGCTTGTGTTCTTTTTAAAACAAGACAAGACAAACAAACAAAAAACCCCAGGATTTCAAAATACCTTCCCTATACATAAACTGGTTTTGGTTAACTCTAAAATCTCCCAGGGCTTGTAGTGTACCAGCATATTAATCAAGACCATAATAAACACACAGAAACATTCAAAGACTGATATTGACAGGTTTCCATATTGCTGGCAAGGTACCAGAAAAGGGTAACAAAGAGAAATACTGTGAGCTTTTGTATTTATGGTTAGAGCATAACTGGATCTTTCAAAATAATCATTTTAATCCAAGGTTAAAAAAAACCCCAAAACCCTACCTATACTTTTTCTTAGTTAACATTTAGCAGAGGATACATTTTGAGTGTAATTAGGACTGCTTCTAATTTGCAAGGTGACTCTCATTTGTTTTTAGAGTGGAAAGGCTGAGAAGCAAACTTTACTCCTTGATGTGGCTTAAAAAAAAAATCCCATCTAGATTAGGCTGAATAAATCTTCAAGACCCAACAGGGTCTGAGGCACTAATATTCAGTGATACTGAGCAGCATCTTCTACAAATTCTGGATTCAGCACGAAGAAGCACACACAGGTCTGGCCCCCTGCATCATTTTTCCCGTATTTGTTTGTGTCTTCACTGGGCTTTGCTGTGTTTTCGGTGCCCCAAGTTCTATTTAACCTAATTGTGCTTAAATTCTTTTTGATCCTGAAAGAGCCTCAGCTACAAAGATACCAAAATAATGTTATTAGGGGTGTGTTGGTAAGGAAATGGATATAATTGCATTACTTGAGCAATATGAAACAAGACTGCTCCAAGTAATACAGATTGCATTAGAGGAACCAGATCTCCCATGATCAATCTCCACATATATTTTATTAGGCTTATTTTCCTTTGTGAGTTCACAGGAAGGAAGAATAAAAACAGGAAAATAGCCTCATTTGTTTGATTTTCTGCACAAATAGTGGAGATGTTCTCCCTCGTCCCTCGAGAGCCACCTGGGAAGCCGCAGGGGGTGCGGGAAGCCATGGCTGCCCCGCTGCCTGCTGTTTGTAATATCCCCGCACTCTCCTGCCAAAACCCTGCTGCTTGCAGATCAAACAAAGCTCCTCTATGACCATATGAACCCTGCCCCTGTTTCTTGATCATTTCATGTTGAGGAATGGGGCTCGGGAGCAGAGCACAGCCACGTCCCAGTGTGTCCCAATGCTTACGCTTCCCACAGAGACATTGTCTTGCTGATTTCTTGCAAGCTTTTTGCGATGCTCCCCTCTTTGTCTCTTTCCAAAAGACAAATTTATCTTTTCTATTTCCCCTTCCCTGATTTTGTCCTTTTCTCCTCTCACGTCCACCTTGCTCAGCTCACAGCAGCACAGCTCTGTCTGCAGGTTCTTCCTCAGCGAAGCTCTGCAAGACCTATTTTTTTTCCTAAACGAAACTTCACAGAACCTGGCAAAATGCTGCACAGTGTTTCTGTTTATGAACTGACATTTGCTGGTCAGAAAATTCTTCATTGTAAAATTTCCACCCACCTGTAGATACGGTAGTCCTTCAGATTTTGTTTTAAAGCTCTAATCCTGCTTCCAGGCCTTTGTCTGAGCAATTTGGGGAGAAAAAAAGAAAAATGACAAAGTTATCTTTGTTATTTTTTTTTTTTTTTGGTAGCAGAGAAAAATCTAACAAAGGTAAAAGAAACCCCGCTGAGACCATTTTCACAGCCATGTATCATAGTACGGTAATACATCCCTAGCTGGTGTAAATAAGAGAGGAAAATGTGAACCAATCTGTACGGCGTGGATCCAATTTACAACAAAGTAACTTCTGCAGCATTAATGAAAATTAATTCTAGGATGGTTTACTTGTTATGACAATTCATCCCATGCAAGGTTAGTCTTTTGCAAGACTAGGCCACGCTAAACAAACAAGCAGATGACTTGTCACAGCTGTATGGGACAGGCTCTTAAAATTAGCATTTACCATCTTTCTTCAAAAGCTGCACAGTGTGAAAAAGTAAAATGAAACTAGTTCAGCTAAATATGAACCAAGCAGCAAACTATCTTCCTTGAGACGAGCTGAGTTACTTTAAAATCATGAGGATAATCTCAACTGACATGCAAATTACGCAGCCTAAGCAGGGGAAAAGCTGCTCCTTCATTTACTCTTGGAAAATGCAGTTTGGTCTTCTGGAACTCGCACTTTGTAAGAGATAAATTTCTCAAAATGATTAATATATCTGGGAGAAAATTATATCAGTAATATGTGTAGAGCACAAAGGAGGTTTGGAGTAATGTAATTCTGCTCAATTTTATTTTTTTTTTCATAAAAGAGAAGGGTAGATTATGCCAGCTAGTTAAGCCTTTACATATTCTAATGTGAAGCAGTATATTTAAATTCTACACTGCTTAAAAAGGAATAAATTTGTGTCTGCAGGTTTGTAAACCCTTAAGGTAGTGATTTAAATGAAAAAGTGTCATTTTGGAATGGGGATAAATTTTAAAATCCTAGCAAAAAGAAGATTCTGAGTTCTTAAAACTGCATCTTGCCCCAAAAAACCTGCTGATAATGCCAAAAGCCTAGAGGAAAGGCATTGGTGGTTCCCTTTATGTTGTTTTTTTCAAAGGACAGACTTTGCTTATCCTAAACTTTTAATAGCAGTGGAAAGGATCAGAAGAAATTGCAGCAATTATATTTTATTAAATAACACGACTAGTTCAAAACAAACCCCAGGAAATGGTGCATAGACCTATCTCAGTGCTTATTCAGACTGGAGCTCCTCCTGAACCCAGACAGGTGACCTGGACCCTAGGATTTTTTAATATATATTTTTAATGAGCAAAAGGATTATTGCATCAGACATGTGAGGTTGAAGGCCAGGTACCTGAGGGATATTCTCTGTTTTACTCAAGTTAATTAACGATAGTACATGTTTGTCAAAGAGCAGGTAGATACCCTTTGCCAATAATTTAACATCATTAACAAATGATGAGATAATAGGGCTGCATCACTTTCTTCCAGGTGATTGTTTTTGCTTAATAATTAATTATGGAAATGTAAATTCAAAAGACGGTGCACACCAGGTAATCATGTCTCCCATACATAAGAAACATAAAAGTAATATTAAGCAATCCCATGTGCTCTGAAGAGACATTTATGTCTCGATTCACGTGCTGGCTGAAGGGGAGCTTTCTGATCATCCATAAATCAGGTAACCAGAAATTTAGGTTGGCACTGAAGGAGACTCTCCCTCTGCTCAGTTTCGCTTATGGGCTGGATTTTTATATATGTGTTATATATAACACACACACACACAAAAAAAAACCCAATAAAATTTGTGTTGCTGCGAGGCTCTCACTGCCCTGCGGAGACCTACCAGCACGTGATGGGAGGTGGGTTGCCCACGTCTTCCTCCAGGGCAGGATTTGTGGCGCTGGGTTACTCTGGTCTCACCTGGGTTGGAATAACCACGCGCTCACCCTCCTCCTGGCGAACACGACTGGAAATGGAGATCACAATCTACAGCTAGTTTCATATGTGCTAGGCTTGTAATATCTTCCACTTCATGCCAAGATAACTGTATTTCTGAAATCACAAAGCTGATGGAACCTTTTGTAGCTTGTTTAGCAGCGGGCCTGCCTGCCTGTGGGTGGTGGAGAGTTGTGTGGAAGGACACAGCATTTACCCAAAAATTTGGGCAGGCTCCTAAGAACCTGAAGGTTTACTTAGTTTCATTTGTGTGACGTTCTGTTAGTGTTTGCTACCAGAGGCATATTCTTTACAGTTTTCACACATTTTATTCACAGGGGCAATGTCTGCTCTGCAGGAGGAGAGAAAGCATCAGGCCAGTTGCCGGCAGAGCTGCTGCTGATCCTCTGCCCCTCTGGTGGAAGGGAGACTGGACCAGCTCTTCTCTTTCCAAGGAGTGATGACTGCTTGTTTGCTCCTCTTCAGCAAAAGGTACTCCAGGTAAAAACTGGTGATTTCTGTCTTCCCACTGAGTGGAAGACCCAAAGGTGTGCTGCCAAAGGGTGATTGAAATGAGAAACCTGTGCCTCAGCACATGTAAATGCCCGAGGATGAACCTGGCTGCTTTCTGAAGGGTCACTCTGGGGTGGTACAGCAAGCAGCATTGCTGCAGGGCCACCAGAAAGGCTGGTGAAGTGTGATTTTAAACTCGCTGAAAAAGAGAAAAGAAAAAATATTAATCTTCTCATTGTCTTTTGCTGTGCATGTCTCCTTGTTTCACTAAATCCAGTGGCAGATGAGCAAATTAATATTGGATCAAAACCTTAACAACTGTTAAACTTTTAAGTTTTCTCTATTCTTTCCTTGAATGTTTTTTCCCATTAAGCATTCTAGATGAAGCAGCTGTTACCGAGTACTATAGTAATTATTTGGGATATTATAACATATTTGATGTGGATTTTGGAGACAATTATGTGTTTAAGCACTGAACTGCAGAGAGGAACGTTTTGCTATTTGATGGTAGGGGAAGAAACAGGTTCTCACGTGTCTTTGTGCAGCACAGAGGGTCACAGCCTGGCCCTGGGACCAAGCTGAACGGCTGCACTGCTGAGGTGTTTCTGAGAGACCGGAGAGGGGAATCTGTTCACCCCGGCTGCAGCAGAGAAGCAGAGCTCCTCCGTGGCTCCTCCACCACAATGCTGGAGCACATTAGCTCTACTCGGGGCACAACAACCAATGAAGACCTGTGGGATCTGTCTCAGTTCCTCCTTGGAAAGGATGATGCCTATGATTTCATTGCTCTCTATGCTTCGCATCCATCTACTGTTATGTCCTGCCTTTTTAAAAGCCAGCCTTTCAGGGTAAGAGCTGTATCTATTATGAACAGCACTTGGTGCAACAAGGGTTTAGCCTGACTCACCACTGGCAGCTACCACGATGTCATGGTGTTAAAGATTTTGCTGTTCTGTAAGACACAACAGCCTGCGAGTCTTTTTAATTATGCAGCTGGTGCATACATCCCAGGAGAGTCGTATAGGTGTCTACAGACTCCTTCCCTTGCACACTCCTCTGCAGCCAAGGGGGTGATACTCCTGCAGGACAGTGCTGCATGGAGCATGGCCTCGGCAAGGTGGGATTCATGTTTATGAAGGTATTCATGATTCTTGACATGCAGAGATTTGCAATGTGGATAGGTGGATATTATGGTAAATGGTCTCAAAGAGCAGTCTTGGAAATGGCCAGGTTAACCCTAAAATCCATGACATGAGATTAAAAACCAAGTGCTTTGTAACAACTTTATACATGACCAGAGTGGTGACATGCTTTTAGGGACAGGCTCATTTGTTTCAGGGCTGGTGAGGTTTCCACCTCTTCAAAACTGAAATAAAACTAAGATAGGAAGATCTCTAAAAAAATGGCATCCATGTTACCTTGCATGCACAGTTTTTGCTACATGCACAAAATTGCATTGTAAATCCTTGCCCAGAGTGATTCTGATTTATACTCTTGGGCGAGCGAGGAGAGTCAGGAAAGACACGGGGCTGCTGAGCTGCATTGCTTCCACTCCTTTCACCCAGAGAGTGCTTCAAAGGGCTTATAATAAAAACCCAGCTACCTTTTCACAGATAAGTGCTCTGATTTACTACCTCCAGCATCCTGGAGAAAGCTGGGATGATTATTGGAATAGTTTTGGTCTGTCTCTGCCATAGGCCTGGACAATCTCCTCTTTCTTCTTATTTCCTCTCAAGGGGCTTTGGGAACTGTTTTCCATTTTCCAACAAAGTTGTTCTTGTAAATGTCAACATTATGTTAACAAATGTTAACAATGATTCATTACTAAAAACTAAGTCCAGGGCAGATGCCAAATAGTTATACTTGACTGCTTAATGTCTATTTATTCTACTCTGACAAGTTAAGGAACGTTGAAAGGACACTGTATCTTCATTTCTGCTTGTCTGATTGCAACACAGTGATTTCTGGTTGCAGATATCTGCACAACAAGTTACAGTAGTTCCATTTTTAGACAAGTAGAGCCTAATGAGCAGAGTGTGAGATTGGAAAGCTAGTTGTTAAAGTTTATAAGAGATTGGCTAGATTTTTCTGCTGGTACAATATGTCCCAGCTCTATCAAATTTCTATTGTCTTCAGCCTGCCAAAGGAAGTATGGAGATGTAATTCCCCTGAACCTTTAACATAAAAATCTGTATGAACCATGGAAATGCTGGACAAAAAGATTTACCGTTGGAAAAAAAGGTATAGAGTTAAGAAACTGAGATGTTGAAATAAAGTATTGTGGTTGTACCTTCAGACACAGACAACCAGCTTACTAATAGACATAAGCTTTGTCTGTGTGGAGAAAGGGTATGTTCATATTTCCACCTGGCTCATGTGGCTAGTCACTAGTCAGTGCATGTGTCCATCAACTGCAGATTTTGCTCTCTGTGTGTTAGGCTTTTGTGAAGAACAGAATCTCCTGCAACCCCTCAGATTGAATTGCAAAGTCTGGCAGTACAGTCGTGTTGGCTGGGGTTGGAAAGAGGTAATTGGGTTTCCAAATTCGCAGCTGCATCTGACATCAATCAGTTGTCAAATTTCATTAACTCTCACACCCTGTGTTCCAGGAAGATTGACTGTACATGCCTTTATGGTTGGGAAAGCATTGAAACTCTGACAAGCCTTGATAACCAAAGTTGCTCCAGAGAATGTCTTTAATAAATGCTGGCACACTTTTCTCTATGACCCAGATTTCTTCAGGTAAAGGCTGTTATCCCTAGCTATAAATAGGTATATAGATATAAAATAAATATATACACATATATAGGTACATATAGAGATAGATACATCACTCTTTCATAGAATCATAGAATCGTTAAGGTTGGAAAAGACCTCAAGGATCATCAAGTCCAACCCAACACCACCTAACTCACTAAACCATGTCCCTAAGCACCACATCTACACGTTTCTTATATATACATACATGTGTGTATATATGTTAAAAAAAAAAAATCCCTAGATATTCAAAATGCCCCCTGAAAGGGGAGCCTCCCATAACTTGCCAGAAGAATGGACCCACCACACTTGTTCCATCATGGAACAACAGTGTTCAGGTGCTCCTGCTTTGGTACACAGGAAGAGCCAGAGGCATGGATGTGTTAAAAACATGATAAAAAGAATCCTTGGGCTTAAAAGCATGCATTTCAGGTGGGTAGAGATTTGCAAAACCAGTTACTGTAATTCTAATGAGGAAATTCTTCTACTTCTAACTTAAACCTGTATAAGGCATCTAGTCGGAGCATATGCATATATTACTCCAATGTGGTATTGTTTCCTGCTTGCTATATTGTTTCATTACCAGTGACTGCTTAAAAAAATATCGTGGAGATATTTTATGCTGAGGTGAGTGAACAGCCTTGAGTGGATCTGTCCATAATGAAAAGAGCAGTAAGGGGGACTCTAATGTGACATTTGCTACTGTGTCCTTCTAAGCTGTGCTGGACATTGTCAGGCATCTATTACAGTGAAGTGCATTGCCAGGTCTTCTCTTATGTACGAGACTTAAGGCTGACCTCTGCTTGCAATGGTAACATAGCAAGGTCTTTTATCAATAGTGAAGTCATTATCAGGTTCCTTATTACCAAGTGTTCCAATATACTGATATTCCATTAGAGATGCAAGGCTTTTTAAACAGTGTATACAGCAAAGTGCATTTCCTAGGCACACACCTTGTTTCCCCTAAAATTATGGAACAAGATACCTTGGGCCAGGAGTAAAAATAACTCAAGATTTAGGAATGAGAACGCTAATGCCCACTTCAGAATCTGAATTGATTACCATGTTTCTAACAGTTTAAGTAATCTGTTGTCATGAACCTGAAGATTTCTCTATTTTCTAAAGCAGATAATCAGAAAAAAAATTAGTAAAGGGCAAATATTATCAAAGAAGACAAGCAGCAGGATGTTTTCAGTTTCCTACTGCCTCAGTGCTGCTCTCCAAATCCAGATAGCTCTGTTCTTGGAAGAGTGCTGGGCTCCAGCAAGAGGTATGCACCACTGATGCTGGACTTCTCTGGTCTTCAAAGAACTGCTAAAATTCTGGATGTGGAAATCAGGTGAGCAGAAAAAATGTCTTTTAGTTTCCTAAAACAAGAATGACCCAATTAAGGAACTTTAGTCCCATTTCACTATCCTTGCACAACTTGTTGGGAATCTGAAAATTAGAGTATACATTTGTGGACTTAGTAGCCTACAAAAATTCATGTTAGAAGGAACTGCAATGACTCCCCGCTTTGTCTGATATGATAAATAAGTTCACTAGATCTTTGGTAAATATCTGACTTCCTCTATTTTTTAATTAATATCTTCATATTATCACAATAATTTATTCGATTCACTACCATACTGACCACAGCAGTTGCTTATTCATGCTCCTCTGCCTCCCTATAGCTCCCACAAGAAGCTAAAGCCAACCAGCCTGTCACAGATCCACTTAACATAAGTAGCTGGTTGGAACAGTAGATCTATAATTTTTATGTGCTCCCTTTACGTCACCAAAAATCTTAGAAACTCAGTTGTATACATTGTATGCTTGGTTGTATACATGCCAGCAGCCCAGCACTCATTTTAGATTGTAGTTATATATGCTTATTTATGGCAATGACTGCCTTTTTCCCCTCCTGTCATCCATTCTTTTCCAAAAATTGTGGTCTCATTTTTTATGTCCTAGTTGTTAGTTATAGAAATATTTTGAAGATTTGTGCAAACTAAAGTCTATTTAAAATGATCAATCCAGTTGAAAACATGGCAAGTAGCATTTTTCTAGTAACTGCTGTACTGCATTACCTTTCTCTTTTAGCCTTGTTAATCCCAAGATCTTCTTACAGGAAAAAAGTCATAACTTGAAATAAAGTAGGTTCATGATTAAGATATTCATTATAAATTCCATACACATGGGTTGTTTGGAACGATTTTTTTCCCCCGCTTGTTCCTCAGGCAGTAACAGTAAATTAATGTGTTTGTGACATTTCTGCAATTCTAACTTTGAATGAGAATCATACCATATATTGCATTATAAATACTGGCTTACATTAAGTCCCATGTGTGCCTCTCATGTAGAAATGAAATAGACAGTATAGTCATTATTCAACTTAATTTGCAATATTTATTACCCTTGGTGGATATGAATGTATTCATTACATTCGCAATAAATGACCTCTGGTTTTCAGAGATATGTATTATGTTAGGAAAAAACTTGCAAGGAGTAAATAATACTCTTCCCTTTCTCTCTAACAGGCTTCTATTTCTACAGTGCTGCTATTGTGTCCTGTGACTAAATGTAATTTATGCTAAGCTGAAGGAGATCTTGCTCATGCTAAGGTGTGAAAAATGGGCATTTGGGTAAATGCGGTGAAAAAAAATGCAACCACGTGACTTTTCCCTGTGACAGTCAGAGAAAAACGCCTATAAAGGCCAGCTGTAGAGTAAATAAAGGCTGGGAGGAGAATGGCTTGAGAGCAGCCCTGAAGAGAAGAACTTGGGGGACGTTAATTGATGAGAAGCTGAACATGAGCCAGCGATGTGCACCTGCAGTCCAGAAAGCCAACCGTGTCCTGGGCTGCATCAGAAGAAGCATTAGCAGCAGGTTGAGGGAGAGGATTCTCCGCCTCTACTCTGCTCTGGTGAGACCCCACCTGGAGTACTGTGTTCAGATGTGGGGCCCCAGACCTGGACCTGCTGGAGCGAGTCCACAGGAGGCCATGAAGGTGATCAGAGGGCTGGAGCACCTCCTGTATGAGGACAGGCTGAGAGAGTTGGGGTTGTTCAGCCTGGAGAAGAGAAGGCTCCAGGGAGACCTTAGAGCATCTTCCAGCACTTCAAGGGGGCTACAGGAGAGATGGGGAGGGACTCTTGATCAGGGAGTGTAGCGACAGGATGAGGGGTAATGGATTTAAGCTGAAAGAGGGCAAATTGAAATTTTTCACTGTGAGGGTGGTGAGGCAGTGGCCCAGGCTGCCCAGAGAAGCTGTGGATGCTCCATCCCTGGAGGGGTTCAAGACCAGGCTGGATGAAGCTTGGAGCAACCTGGGCTAGTGGAGGGTGTCCCTGCCCATGGCAGGGGGGTAGAACTTGGTGATCTCTAAGGTCCCTTCCAACCCAAACTATTCTATGATGATTCCAATAAATGTGACACAGTCTTGGTTAGTGTAAAATGTCGCTTGTCCTTAGGATTAGAAGCAGCAGAGTTCATTATCACTCACAGCTGGGTGGTTAGTCTATACTGTTGACTGGTTCTCAGAAAAAAGTGCTCTGCACAGGCATGACCATAACATCAGACTATCAGGTCCTTTATCATCATGGATTGGGAAACAGAAGAAGCAGCAGAGCTGTGGTTACACGCTTAAAATATCAGGCAACTTTCCTAGTGTTTTCCTGTTATTTACAACTGTGTACTTGTAGTGGTCAGAACCAAAATATCTTATCTGAAGGTTTAGACCAAAAATATCAGATGATTTAATTATGTGTAAAACTTCGTATACAACATTCATAACCTGTAGACTGCCAGCAATCATTGTGGGAAACTTGTACATCCAGTTTGAACTTCCCTAACTTAAATGGCTCCATCTGTGCTGCTGCCCCAAAGGCCACTGATGCCAGCACAAGGATTTTTCAATGGTTTCACTAGGCAGGGGAGAAGCTCTTCCTGTGCCCTTCACAAGATGTACCAGGCTTGCTGCACTCCTTGCAGGTCGGCACGTTTGCTCCTCTGCAGCACTCGGGGTGCAGCCCTGCCTCTTCATGGAGGAGACCCGTGAATTCATTAATTCCAGCAGGATTTGCAACCTTTACGTCTCTTCCAACTGATGAAGGACTAGTAGTAAGCTCCCCAATAAATGTCAAGAGAAGGAAAATATTATTTTCATTTTACATCTGAAAATGAAGTGATAAAGTGACTCACCTGAGGTCACATGGGAAGTCTGTAGCAGACTGAAGAAGCAGACCCAAGTCTGATGGGGCATCTCTAGTGCCCCGAATACTAGAGTAAGATTTCCTCTTGGACTATTAGCCTGAGTAAAATAAATTTTTACTTGCATTATCTGCATTTTGCTGATAAGAAAACTGAGATGAAGAGCAGAGCAGCTATTGCAAGATCACCAGTATACTAGTTGCAGATCTGACAGCCACATTCAAATCTGCCAGTTTCCTGCCAGTGCACCAAAGACCACTGATGAAAATATGGTCTCCAGTCCAGATCCACAGCTTATCATAGAATCATAGAATCATTAAGGTTGGAAAAGACCTCAAGGATCATCAAGTCCAACCCAACACCACCTAACTCACTAAACCATGTCCCTAAGCACTACATCTACACGTTTCTTGAACACCTCCAGGGATGTTGACTCAACCACCTCCCTGGG
>NW_010130687.1:133877-163163 GCF_000699245.1 Pterocles gutturalis | reverse complement strand
AGTTGTAGAGTTTGATAAGGTCTCCTCTTAGCCTCCTCTTCTCTAAACTAAACAACCCCAGCTCCCTCAGCCGCTCCTCATAAGACCTGTGCTCCAGACCCCTCACCAGCTTCGTTGCCCTTCTCTGGACTCGCTCCAGCACCTCAATGTCCTTCTTGTGGGGAGGGGCCCAAAACTGAACACAGTATATTCAAGGTGCGGCCTCACCAGTGCCGAGTACAGGGGCACAATCACTTTCCTAGTCCTGCTGGCCACACTGTTTCTGATACAGGCCAGGATGCTGTTGGCCTTCTTGGCCACCTGGGCACACTGCTGGCTCATGTTCAGCCGGCTGTCAACCAACACCCCTAGGTCACTCTCAGCTGGGCAGCTTTCCAGCCAAATCAAATATAGCTTTGGGAAGTCTTACAGTTTATCACTACAGGACCCTATAAGTAAGCAAATTTTCTGAGATATCACCTTCCAGAAATGCTTTAAAACTCCTTGTGCAGTGAATTGACCTCTTTGGGAGTGGAATGTAATGGACTAAATGCTGAATGCTTGTCATCCTTCCATAAATATACTGGACCAAGGCAAATATTTCCTTAAAGCAATGTGAATTTTTTCCAACAGTATCACAGAAATATGAATAGGACTCAGAATCAGCAACTTTTGATTTTATCAGCTGCTTCTTTTCTTTTATTAATAAATTTCACACAGAAGTGTTTGTATTCTATGAAGCAGTTGACCTCTCTTGTTCTGTTGATCTGTACAGCCAGAGCCGATGTAAGTGGAAAGACCCTGCTCTTCTCCCCCTAATTCATCTCCTCTGTGATTAGTGTGGGGACTGCTTTGATCTTCTAAGTGTCTTCTTCGCACCACTTCTGAACACTCCAGTGCTAGTTCTGTTACTACATCTCATGGCAAATTATTACATTCCTAACTAACCCAGATACACCATTGGAAACCTTTAATCATGTGCACTGTAGCTGCAATGCACCTGCCCTTAATTTCTTGTCATTACTGCATACTACGTACAATCAGGGTACTTTAAATAGCCTTTCTGCTTTTTCTGAAATGCCTGCCCACATGCATATTTTCTCTGAACTATCCATGCTAATTTTCCACACATTTCTCCAGAGTAAGCTTAATTTTTGTACTTTTCCTTGCCCTTCAAAACTCTTTCCTTTTAAAACCTCTCCTTCCTCAGTTGTTTTATTTGTACCGAACTCTGGTTTTACAGTGGATTACACAATGTATTTGTCTAAAAAAAAATTTCTAGTATTATTCAGAAAATTTCTTATATCTAGCTTGTCAAACAAAATGTTTCCAGATGCTTGTTGCTGAAGACATGGAAAAGCTCCCTTCTTGCTGGGCACTCTGCATCTGTGCAAGCCTCATTTTCCTCTTTGTTCCCTTACTGGTTTTGATGGCTCATAGGAAAAGTGTTGAATCCTCTTATGAAATACAGTAGCCTTTTGGGATAAGAATACATTGTGAAAGAAAAGCAGAAGTCATCCCCATCTCTCATTGTTTTCTTAACTTCAAGCTCAAGCTT
This sequence comes from Pterocles gutturalis, assembly GCF_000699245.1. Lineage (NCBI taxonomy): Eukaryota > Metazoa > Chordata > Aves > Pterocliformes > Pteroclidae > Pterocles > Pterocles gutturalis. The sequence continues at coordinate 161,626 of NW_010130687.1, read as the reverse complement.
TTTTTTTTTTTTTGGTCAGTTTGTTCTGATATGTAGCAATTTTTATTCCTTGTTCTGAAGGTGTTCACAGCTTCACATAATTCAGGCATTTAAAATTATGAAATCTATTTCATCTGGAGTTAAAAAAGGAAGTTTCCTTAAACCAAGATGGTTTTACCTACGAAAGTTAAAAATTGCAACATGCAACTACGTTTTACTGTCTTTAAGGAGTTTAAACTGAATTTATTTACAACTTTTTTTTTTTTGTGCACAGTAAACACAACTGTCTAGGATGTCAAAAAAGATGGGTTAATGTAAGCTGAAACATTTGTTTATTTTGCCCTGTGGAGCCTGCAAGAGCACTCACTGAATGATCCACTTTTTACCCAAGGTATACATCTATATAATGATCAGCTCAGTTTATAATTGGTAATTTCCAGTTAAATTACTGCTTTCTCATAATTTATAAGTCAATGGTAATGTCATTAAAGGCGTGTCTTTCAAATGCCATGCAAAAAATCCCATGTTTCAAAATACTCCTCCTCATCCCAACTTCCCAGTCTTACCAGTGGCTGAAAGCAGTTGCTGTCAGAGAAACTGTGGCATTGGGCATGGGAGAAAGTGCTTGGTGCAGTCAGCATCAAATTCTCTAAAAGTCCCTTTTCCCTTTGAAAGAGAATGCCTGGTAGATTTTGGAGGAGAATGTGGTGCTGGAGCATGCCTGCATTATCATACCGCTCATCAGCTTGCCAGGGCACTAATTTCCACTCCAGTGAGTTCTGCCCATGCAGCATGTTAGCCTGAGAAGCTTAGGATGTGAGGATGTATTAGCTTTATAAGTGATACGCTGTACAATCAGCACTGATGTTGCCTTGCCAAATATTGGACATTACTTTTAATCTCTTGTCTCCTGTATCAGACACTGTATTATTTTTGTTGTTAAAAAAAAATCCAGAGCATGATTTGATCACAGCAGGGAAACTATTTTATTAATGTGTGTGTAAAAAAATCTATGATTATTCATTAATGAATTAAAACATTTTTTGGCTGCCATAATTAATTCAATTTTGAAGTGCAGAATTTTTATATGAAACATGACCCCAGGAAATATACAAGTGGATAATGAAGAATGCTTTATGGTCAATGTTATTTTCATATTTAAATAGTTTTTTATATCTAAGCATTTTTTAAAAAAAAATGTGAAATGTAATTAGCTGTATTTTAAGAACATTGTTGTTTCAAAAATTTGCCTGAGATAACAAAGGCATTCTGTGTCACAAACTGATAAGGAAATCACAGATCCTGATTTATTTCTTATTTGTGTTTCATAGTCATTTGACACAATAAACATATAGCTGAAGCCCATTTTATCCTGCTTTACAGGCACCATACATACAGGGAAAAGGCTTCTTTGTTCTAATGCTAAATGAGCAAACTTCAGGAGTGTAGACATTAATAGCAAAAGACCATTATGGCAGAACATAAAGTAATTTAGACTAAGATATTATTTTAGTACATATTGCAACAGCTCTATTTGCTTGCAATAAACATATAGCTGAAGCCCATTTTATCCTGCTTTACAGGCACCATACATACAGGGAAAAGGCTTCTTTGTTCTAATGCTAAATGAGCAAACTTCAGGAGTGTAGACATTAATAGCAAAAGACCATTATGGCAGAACATAAAGTAATTTAGACTAAGATATTATTTTAGTACATATTGCAACAGATCTATTTGCTTGCAGGTTGTGGGGTTGTTTTTTTCTTTGTTTTGGTTTTTTTTTTTTTTCTGTTTTGATCCATGCTAGAAATGAAACCAAAAAGTTTTCACTGAAATTTGTTAAAGCTGTAAAATGAAAGAGTTTTGTTTGGTAGGGTATTTTTTTACGGATTTTAGACTCAGTCCATGTTTGACTTGAGCAGCATCCCAGCTGTAGCTGTTCTGGCTCTAGCAGGATAATAACCCTGCACAAAGAATGTAAATTTTGGGATCCAAAGACAGTAAAGGAGAGAAAACTAACATTTTGGGTTTGTTTGCAGGGAGCTGAAATCCAAACTTACTTCCAGTCCAGACTATCTGCAGTTTTAGATAATAAAATAAAAGGTGGCCATATAAAATAGAAGCCCCACTAAATTAAAATTAGCTTTTGCTTTCAGTATGACTTTTGATGGAAGATATGACAGAATACACGAATACGCCTGCTGCCTGCAGGTCTAAAATTGCAGCCAGAAGGATGCTGCACTCAAGGCATATCAGAGACCAAACAGCCTGAGGCAGAAATGCATGGCATCATATACTATTAAAGGAATAATTCAACCTGTTTTGTCATATTCTGCAATTACAGTAGCTAATGTTATGGAAAATGTGTGCTTACTGTGGGGAAAAGTCCAGGGTTCCTTTTCATACATTGATGATTCCTTAAACTTACTGATATATACGTTGATTTCCAACTTTGGACACTATCCACATATGTCAGTGATATCAGTAAAAGCTACTACATCTTAGAATAATTAAGCTGTTGATTTATTGAGATCTGACTAAACATGATAATGACTCAGAGGAGAGAAAATGAAAAGACCAAAAGAATCCTATGCTAAAACTCCAGATTTAAATTCTCCTTAAATTAGCCAGAATTTTGCTGTCCATTTTAATCTGTCAACGAAACACTTATTGTTCAAGGGTATGAAAGGGCAAGTAGCAGTTACAGGGACAGACATCAGGAGGTGTAGTCCCCTTTGAATAGTTTGTTCTTAATAATATGGGGCAAGGATTTTGGTAAACAGGGCGACTAACTAAATTATCTCTTTAAATGATTAAAGGAGGCTGGTTTGAGAACTGAGAGTTTGTTTTTGAGGTTTTAATATTAGTTTAAACGAAACACTAGTAAGCTGGAAGTCAAGACAGGATGGGAAGAGAAAGTTTCTCTATTAAATAAAAAAAAAAGTATCATTCTTGGAAGAAATATGTTTGGATACACTTCATAACTCCTGATGTTTTTCGGCACAAAAGAAAATCCCCGTCTCACAGAAATTCATGTTGCAGAAGGTAATTTCATTCAATTCATAAATCCTTATTCCAAAGATTTTTGCTTTCCCAATTATCCAGATATTCATTTCACAGAAGGTAATGAAGTATGTGTTAAATGTTCCAACTGATCTTATTCTCATATTGCACCATCCACGTGACAAAATGCCATACATAAAATCTTATATCAGGTTTTTTTATTGGTGTAAAAACATGATACCTCAAGACATTATGCATGCTCATGAAGGAGAGTCTAAAATCAAAAACCATAAAACGTGTTATAGGAGGTTGTGTTTCTCATAAATGGCAGCTGTGCTCTCCTCCCATAATGTCACTGCCAAAGCAAAGCGAGATAAGAAAACTCATTTTTCTTTAGCTTATTTCCTTTATAAATTATATAAAAACAAGTCATATATTTATTGCCATATGGGAATGTTTTTTAACATTTGATACTTGCAAAGAAGTACAAAATGTCCTTTCTGTCTGAGATTCACAGCAGCTTACTGAAATGAATCTATAGGCTTGTCTGCTCATCTTTGACTGTTAGACTGGATTCTTTGCTTTCAATTCAAAATATGGATGTTGTAACTATCCAAGGACACTGTAAAGGTGGGTAGTACATTATTGTCTAGTTCCTGCTGTGAAGCAGTTATCATGCAGCATAATTTTAAAAACAGCAGAGCAAAGCCCTATAATTCTAAATAGTGCAGTCTTACTATGCAGTTAAATTTAGACATAAAAAATATTGCTTTATCAAAAAAATCAATGTATAAAATACAAAGGAAAATGAGTGAGAAATGTCTGTTAAATCAGTTGGAGAATAATTAAATAAAACTATCTTCTCTCTGAATTGCCAAGAGGAAGCTTTGCCAAATGTAGACAAACATCCTTCAAGCTCTGGCTCTCGAGACTGCATTTTGGAGCACATTCAGTCCTATATTTTCTATTTCTGAGCTATCGTATAAAGAGACAAACTTTGCTTTAACTCTCTCAAATCCTGTTTGTTTCTAATGACATCTTTTTAGTGGGAAATGTCTTACCGAGAAGCAACTTTCCCAGCATTTGTAGCTCTTGAAATTTGTGTGTTATCACTCCAGAGAAATAACCAACTCCTGCTTCACTGTGGCCAAAAGTAAAAACTCATTGAGCTCACTGTGGAGCTCGACTGAGGTTGTTGTAGAGACGGTCAAGTTCAGAGCAGGGAATCCTACTGTGTACATATAGCAGCTATGGGTACAGGCATCATCTAACACTAGTGTGGTTTGCTGAAGGGACTTGTTCCTGGCATCTCTTTATTTTCTTACTGTTCTCCTTTTCAGCTTTTCTGACCTGGTTTTCTCTCTTTTATGGTCCCATTCTTCTCATCCCTGGAGCAGAATACGGCTGCAGAAAGATTGAGCACTGGATGGGAACTGCATCAACAACAGTGACAGAGTTATTGCACGGCTGTCTCGGCAAATGTCTTTTTTGATCTTTACTAACAAACAAACTCACTTAAACTGAGTTTATGTTGCCATTTCTAGTGGGCTGAAGCAGTCGCATACTGAAGAGGCCAGACTTGTCCTCAGATATCATCTGATCGATTCCTGAGATGTGCACATGCATAAAATCAAGGACTCATTTTTGCTAGCTTAGAAATCCACCCAAAAGCCAGCTCAGGACTTACACAGCCTTAAAGCAGTATCAAAGATGCTGTAAACTGTGGCCACCTGGAGAAACCCGACAGAGCTGCTTCTTTATTTAGTAATTTTATGAAGATGGAAATTTTTAATGGTTCAAGTTAATTCCCAGGTTGCAAAGATGCTGTCTTGCAAAGAAGTTAGGAATTTCCACCACTTTCTCTTACACTTGAAACTTCAATCGCAACATTTTCCAAGTGGTAATCTTTTCTTGCAACACCTCTATGAAAATCCTTGTGACAAAACAGGCAAGGCAGGTGGCTGGTCTGAAATAGCCAGCTCTTCAGCTCTAGCTCCTGACAGCAGAAAATATTGTGCCATCCCAAGATACACTCTTGCTTCTGCTGAGGTCTGACCAAGATCAAACCTTTCAAGAATTCTCTGAGATATGAGTGAAAGCTATGAACTAAGAGCTTTATAAGGGTTTATAATGAACAGTAAATGCAGCAGATCACTGCCTTGATCCTTGACTTTTGCTGAGATTTTCCTGTGCAGCCTTCTCCCCTCCCTGCAGACATATTTTTGCAAGATTTTTCTGTGGGTAAGCCAAGAAACAGTTGTGAAAGCACTGCATGCAGAAGGATTGGACATGCAGAACAGGATTTAGCTTGGAAAGATTTGAGTAAGTTTGAACAGTTTTTGCAAATTTGGTGAAATGCTTGATTTGGAAATCATAGTTAAAAGTCTGCAGATGCAGCTTTAGTTAATGATAATTAGATCCTTAAAAATCCTTTTAAAAAAAGCCAGACTCACCTGATAGCTACCATGTACGTTTTCCAGCTATCAAACTAATATTATTTTACATTCTCATTTGTGGGAATTCTGTATGAACATGACCAGTGAAGGTGAGCCTTATCGTGACCCTCTGTAGCTCCTTCTGTTTTAAGCAACCAGAAAAACAGCCAAAAATATCTCTTTGCAGTCCAGCTGGTCTGCACCTCAAGAATTGTTAGAAATCAGATTTTACCAGCTGTGGAGCAGACAAAACAAAGAACATATAAACTTGCTTCTGTGGGTGAAATACCTTACCTTTCCTGATGTTGAAAAACTTGTTCTTACACTCTGGGGCTTTCATGCTGTCTTGTTTCCACCAAAATTTTCGGAAGCTGAAAAGAGAAGTGCATCTTGAGTTCACAAAATTTGTCAAGTTCAGATATTATGGAGTCTGAGAAACCAGAAAGAGAGGCAATATCTTAACCATGGAAATATTTGTTTCAATTGTAAACAAATAAGCAAACAAACAAACTCCAAATGCATTGAACAGTTCTCACTGAACTGCTCAATTTACTACTTTCTTTTGTAGCAGAAGGCTTTACACAGGTTCTTAGGACTGGAGTCTCCATCATAACCTTTTTCTAAGATGCCCAAATAAAATATTTCTTATTTTTAATTGCTGCTTTTGTTTTTTCCATAATTACTCTATCTGGTTCCAGTAATATGAAGGTGCCTTGAAAACAAAATGCACAGGACATGGATTTTGAAGATGGTGCCCTGAGGTAGATACGTGGTGAGAATATAATGCCTTCGTGCCCTACAGAGAAGTCTTAGGGGCACAATAGTCAGAGACCACTTGACATGGTCAGTTATTACGATGCCTAGTATTCCTCTCAAAGCCCTGAGGCATGGCCTTACACTGAACAAATGAATAACCTCAGTTAACTCTGCTTAAATGTTGTGTACATGTGGGTGAAAGGGAGCTTATTTGACCTGACTTCTCCAGTAAAACTCAAAAACATTGAGATAAATAAAAAGGTTTCCAGATTTACTATTACATAAAAACTGATTTTAGAGGCCAGATTCCTGAATTTTGAAAGCCTGGGTTAGTAGTATTTCATCGTTCTCCACTGAGTTTCCTGATACATGTAACAGCACTGACACTGTACCAGCTCCTGGGCATCACAGGAATCACGTTTTACATCAACCTCCAGACCTGAGCCCCTAATTAGAGAGCTGAAATGGTGCTTTCCATGATTCGTCCTGCTCAGCCAAACTGCTGGGACATTGTCTTTTTTTTTTTTTTTTTTTTTTTTTTTTGGAAACAAATTCTTTCATTAAACCTTTCAACTGTAAAATGAACTGGATTTATAAAGCACTCATTACTCGGGATTCTGGGTTGAATGCCTTGTGTTACATCATTCTTTATATGGTATTGAAACAGCCTTGGGCAAGATTGTAAGGCAGCACTCCCGGTGAGCCCCTCATAAAGATGAGATGTTCATCTCATCTGTCAGGTGCTGAGAACAAAAAATTATAGATAAATTATTTTTAATGGCACCTGGAAAAGCTACTCACTAACAATAGAAGCATACCCTCTCTCTTGCCTCCCTTCTGTGCTTCCTCCCTAACATCCTCAGCACTAACCTTGGGGTGGGGCAGGCTCTGCAGTGCAGTTGTGACGATGCTGGCAGGGGCAATTGTTGCATTTGCTGTTCCTTTCAGGAACAAGCACACTTTGTTTATTTGAGCTGCATACTGGGACTATTTCTAGAATGTCTTAAAACTTTCTAGCAAGCCCTTTCCCACCTAAAACAACCGTAACAGAGCAACTGTTAAATTTAATTTCTGCTGAAAGAGTGAGTTACCTTTTACTTTACTACACCAGTAAAATGGATGCTAAACATATGTTGAAAAGTCACAGCTGGATACGGAGGAAGGTTTTTTTTAATCACTTGAGTCTCAAAAGTTGAATGTATTCTGCATTTGTGGATAAAGGCACTGATTTTTGTTTCTTTCTACGAGGTTGTTAGGTGTCACATTTCTATAAACTTTAACACTGTAGCTTTACGCTATTGTTATACAAGTATACAGCTATAAAATAAATACAGACTGAGAATTTTAATGCAGGCTTAGGTACCAGACACCACAGAAAGAACATAAACCTCAGTATGAATGAAATCAAACGCTAACACAGCTTCCACTAGAAACCTGCTCTCCCACAGCTGATGTTTGTCAAAGACTGCACCAAGAGCAGACCCCCCCCCACCAAGGCTTTGCAAAACTGTGCCACCAAACTGCTCTGCCTACCTGCGCTCTCTGCAGAGATCCTGCTCACATAGTAGTTGTTGTAAAACCCATTCCATTAAGAAGCACCATGAGTATTACAACTTGCATCTGGGGTTCGGTGTAACTGAACTCCTTGTTGTCAGATAAGAAGAGAGTGACTAAGGTGACGACCTGTATGAAATGCCCCAAACATCACAGATGGCTGTGTGAGCCATGCAGCTGTTCCAGACCAAGGAATGAAGGTGACAATGAATTTGGAGTTGATTGATCTGAATAGTTAGTCAAGACAGAGCAGCGAAGAGGAGGCAAGAAGCAAAAAGGCTTCATAGCACTAAAAATTTAAAAGTTAGTATTTCACTTTCAGATATGTACTGAATTAATAACTAAGTTAATCTATGTTCTTTTTTTTGGTTGGAACAATGTCAAAAACATCAACAAATACAAGATTTGAGTGTAAGAGAAAGTAAAACTTAAAAGGACCTTGATACATGATAGTCAAGGCAGTTTTGACTGATGAAGGAAGAATATTGGCAGATGCTGGCAGGAGGAAAAAAATTTAAGCTGAAAATGTGATGGATTTGTTGAGGCATGCTACACTAAAAATAGTGTACTACAAAATTAGTTATGAAAAGAAACTTTTACAAAGGTTTTCATTTTATACTTTGGAGAAGTTCCTATGACATATAGAAAACACAAGGGGAAAAAAAATCACCTTTTCAGGAAGATTTGAGATGACATAGATTTTTTAAGAGTGTGTCCTTCAAGAATGCTGGTCCTTGGCTAAAGAGAGCAAATGAGAAGGTCTTTTCCTAAAATACTCTTTGTAAAAGTTGTGGTTGGATTCAGCAATATGTTAATTTGCGGTGGATGGAGGAGGAAAAGTTAATAAATTTTCAGCTTCCTTCACAAAGACTTAGTACTCAAAGGTCATTTGACTATGTACCTTATAGTAATTAATGTGAAATGAGAGCAATTAGTGTTTCTTCATTAATGTGTCTGTTACATTAGATTAGTCAGCTTCTATTTTTGTTCAGGTGCTATTTATCATTCGTTAAGGAAAAAAAAATGGATTTTTTCATTATTCAATCTTCATTAAAATTACACCTGGGAGAGGTGTGGAAGTAGAAATTACAGCTGACCAAGTTTTCCCAATCTTCTAAAGTTTGCTGAATCAGATGTCTAGTGATTTTGATTTTAGCTAGTTTCTAAGGTTCAAAGGAAATTAGGTAGCCTCATATCAACAAATCAATGAGTGTTCAACTCCCACTCTTACCTTTCAGATTTTTATTCCATTGCTAAATATCAGCTGGGAAAAGAAGTTCAAAATCACCACTATAAGCTGTTTTTACTTCAGGATATTTTCAAAATGTTAACCTAGGACACTTTGTGAATTGTCATTATATGGCATTTGTGCTTGAGGAAGGAGAGTGGAAGTGAGGATTCACCAATATCTGCTTGTGAACTTCACCAAGTCACTCACAATTCTCTGCTCACTGTTTTGCAGCTGCTTCCAACATCCTTCCTACTACACTGGCTGCTGTGAAGCTTAAATACTCTTTGAAAAGATTTATTATAGTGTTTGTAAAGGACTTTTTGAAATCCTCAGATGAAAAATTAGTGCAAATTATCACTATTCTAAGCTGTTTAGTATAAACACCCAGTTAAAACAAGTTACTCATGAGCTGACTATTTTAATATTCTCACTGAATCTTAAAATTAAGTTATATTTCCATCATTGGCAGCTAAACTGGAGTAGGATGTCTAATGTGAAATTTGACCCTTTTATCTCAGATGATGTGGAAGGTCTTTTTCAAAAAATCAGAAAAGATGTACTTGCATATACATTAGTGGTAACAATTTATCATACCAGACACTAATTTTCTCTATTAACATCTTGTTCTTTTGCATAGTCCAGATTTTGAAATTCTGCTGTTAGCTGCCTCTATACCTGAGTGGGAAGCAGATGTAGTCTCCGGTTTTCACTGCATAAAAGAAAAAACTATAGGAAGTCGTATTTTATTCATATTTTGCTGACAATAAAGAGACAGCCTCTATGTGAGGATTAGTGAATTTCCCACAGTGTTTTTAATCCTGATCACTTGTGGCAAAAACACACATGTGAAAACTTTATATCAATAGTGCTGCCATAGATACAGCATTCCTGTGATGAGCTATGTGTGCAGTCTAGGCTGTCTGTCAAATTAACATTGATGTGTTTAAACTTCACTGTTCGATAAAATACAAAAGTCACTTTGTTTTCACTCAAGTAAATTAAGCTTAAGTACATAATTATTTTGTTAACTCAAGACCATGGAAAACTGAGCAACTGCACCCTCTATTCCCAACAAAAGAAAAAGTTATGTTTGTAAACAAATGATCAATGATTAGGAGAAAACTATCCCTTTTATTGATCCAAGATTACTGTCAGGTGTTAGAGAAATTAAAAAACAGTAAAGCATAAAATATTTGGAATTGCCAATGTGAAGCAAAGTGTCCACTGTAATTCACTGTAGACAGGGATACTCCTCCAACCAGAGATGTGCGTACTAACAAATCCTCCCAGAAATGTTCTTATGAAGCCCTTACTCATTCTGCAGTCAGACTCAGTCCGAAGAGGTGTTGAATGTCAGCAGGTAACCGAAGGAAGGGGAACAGTAGTATTGTACAAAGTGAGAAAGAAGCAAGTTCAAGGCTGAAAATGTTAAGTCTACAAGAATTGCCCTTTGATGAAAATACTGCTTCTATAGCCCAGAAAATCTGTGAATAAAAGCAAGTCTGATGTTGAAGTCAACAGTTGATTACCTTCTTCTAAACTATTGGCTTAGGCACTTTATCGGTCTAAATGTCAGAAGACATTACAAAACCCTCAGAAATATGACTTTTTAATTTCCCAGAGGTCCAAGATACTTGCATTGAGAAGGAACTTTGATATTGAAATAATGCAAATTCTTTAAGGTCTGTTAGATAACATTTTAAGATACGTTTTCTTTGTTTTTCATTCCGTCTGTTTCTAACTTTAACATATAATATAATGTACAAAACCACCAGCTTTAAAGGCAAAAATGCCAAGTATACTACTACAGCTGCCAGACTTCAGAATTCATCTGAACTGTTTGTTCTGTGATAATCTACAATGCTACCACTTCAAAGCTGTTATTCTTTTTCTTCCTAAACACTTCCAGTTCTGACTTCTTATATCTGTTCAAAGTTATTATGAAATTATTGGTTTTAAACTTGTGTATTTATCTTCTATGTGCAAGATGAATAGGAAGTATGTATTTTGTTTTGGTTCTTTTTTTATTAACGTAGTGGTATTTGCTTACTTATTTTCTGATTACTTTTGGAAGCAATATTTTTAATAGCATAAGTTGCAGTATGGAACTGTTTCTTGCTGGGCAGATACATTTCAAGACCAAAAACTCTAGACAGTATACTTTGTAATAGCAGACTTTAATGATATAAAGATGGGTTGTTTTAGTTTAAAAAAAATTTAACTCTCTTTGTTGCCCCATTCCCTGGGCAACACAACCAGAACCATATGCTGTTTAGAGAGCAACTCTGTCAGAAAGAGAGGTTTTGCTGATGCTTAGGAAAAAAAAAAAACAAACAAACAAAAAAACCAACCAAAAAAAACAACAAAAAAAAACACAGAACAAAAAAAAAAAGAGCATTTGAAATAATGCTGTCCAAAATAACAACACAGGTTGTTTTACGCCACTCTTCATTGGGTCAGCTAAACAACAGGAAATAATACCTTCTTAATTTCTTTAATGGGTGTATGACTATCACCAGTTCTTATACGTAGAAGCAAAACAGTGAAGAGATTAAGTCATCTGTTTGAATTCAGGGTACATGAACAGGGAAGAAATGAGAGCAGTTCCACTTTTGGTCAACTAATAATGGAAGGTAGTTACCTGTACTAGAAAAGCCTCTTCTGTTTGGGCTGCCCAGGTGCTGACGCTTGGCCTTAAATCATCGCTGAGAATGACCTGGCTCCTGTGTAACTGATACATCTCCTACATTTTATAAAGTCTGTTTTACTCAAAGTTTTTCAAATGCTTGATCGGTAGGAATTATTTATTCAGCTTATTTGAATGAAGCTCATAAAAATCCAACCATGACATTTCCAAAGCATTACCCATCTAATCATGGCCCAAACAGCCGCTTCCCCCCTGTAAACTGCTGCTGGACAACATCATGTTGTGTGTATAAACAGATGTCCTGTAAATTGTGTTAACCCACAATTATAGAAATAAAAATGTAAAATGTCAAGCCTGTGAACATTCCAGTTGCTGATCATGTCTACTTCTGCAAAGTTTAGAGCAGATACTCATGTCTACATGGATTTTCAATTAACATTTAATATTAATTATGCCAATAATTAAAACCATGTGTAATGCTAGTCATTATTATATTCAGTTTTTAAAACATTTTATTATAGATAATATCTATTGTTTGATTTGACTTCTGAAAAAAAAAAAACCAAACTGTAGGGCAAATTTTCCTTTTATTGCAAAAACAAAACCCTCTCTAAAGAAAACCACTACAGGTTTGTGCCAGACGACAACTGAATAATTTGCAATTCATAGGCAAAATGTATTATTTGCTTCATTCACTCTTGAATAATTAAACAAATAAGTCTTGACATTTTCCAGATACGAGTTTGCCTTGCACTTTCCTGGGATGTTCCACATGTGGCGGCATCCTTATGAAAAACCACATGGCCACTAAATATTGGGACAAACCCAGTTCCAGTGGTCTGATAAGTGAGTTGTAGCACATCTATCTCACACAACTAACAGAGAAGTCTTAAATCCCTAAATCCAGACAACCCCATGACATAATCCTTTTTATAAACAACTCAAGTAGCTGCTTAGAAGCAGTACTTCTTTACTTTTACCCCAATGGGATGACTGTGACAGTATTGCTACTCTGATCTTTAGGTGGGTATTTTTTAAAAAATAATTTACAGATTAAATAGAGAAAGAAAAATATGAATTTGATCATTTACCAGCATGATTTTTTAGATTAATACACTTCATTGTGTGTTTTTTTTCCCCTTAATGTTTATGTTATTTTTTCTGTAGACAACAATCACATCCTTTTTCAGCCTAAGCTAAAGTGGAAGGAAGCACTTTTGTCTTCCATTTTCAGACGAGTTCTTCATCTCTTAGGTCATTCTAATACCTCTTTATGTAGAATTTTCTGTGAAAACTCACTTTTACTCTCAGCCTGTGTTACAGAGGACATACCACCTGTGCTTCGTAGTCACTTTGTCATCTGGCAGGTGACACTTTCATGGCTGATGGAGTTGAGGTTCAGAGTCACCCTATAATCTGCTAATACTGCAGACCTCCCTCAAGCTAGTGTTCCCAGATCTTTATCGGTTTTGTCATTTCCAACTGATAAGGTCGGTTTTACAGCAGAAACGTGTACTGTTGAACACCGTGTGCTTGAACTTGCACTTTAATCCCCAAATCTATGATCTCATTCCTCACGACTGTGCAGTCAGTACAGCACAGTGATTATTATCACCATTGATGATGTCCCCACCTTTGAAACATCAGCAAATCTCAGACTCTTATTTTTGTGCTGATGAGGTAAATACAGGTTAGCGAAAGGCACAGTGTAACCGGATTGTTGTGGAACCAGACCTTAGCAAATTCACTTTCAACCTTTCTTCTTGTCTGCTACTTTCCCTTTGATAGCTCATCTTTTGCTATTCTTTGTATTGCTTTTATTTTTCAACTAGTTCTTATTAAAAATTGTCTTGTAATATCAAGTCTAATGCTCCGTGAAATTCAGATGCAGATGAGTTACTATACTTCCTTCAGATGGTTAGCATAATGAAAGAAGATCTTCCTTCATCTGTCTGTATCTCTTTCTGTCCAGTCCTGTTGCTTTTTCTTCTATTTGCCATTTTTGATCATATTTTTAATCATTCTTTCAGAGTAATGGATCAAAGACTAATAGACCAAGGTCAGAAGTTGAACCGCTTTCCTTGCTCATCCGTCTTCTTAAAGGCAGGTGCTTTATTTTCTGGTTTTGACTTCTACAGTGCCACTCTCATTGCCATACATCTGTTAGAGAGATGTATCACCAGAGCTGTGGTCCCCTCCATTCTCCACTCCTGCAGAAGGGTGGAAATGGGAACATTATCCTTGGTCTGCAGGCATCACGCTGCTCCAGCGTTCCACTTGCCATGTTAACTGTTATCTGTTTTGCTGCTTGCATGATTAAAGCCTCAAAGTAGAGAGGATTTCAGCACAAACCTTCAACACGTCTCTACAAACCTGATCCACTGATTTCAATAGTTTTACCCAACTGTCTACAGGTTAATTATGCTTAAGTGCTTTTCTGGACAGGGGCCTAAGGAAGTCACAAGTTATCTTCATGTGTCCTCCTTGCTGATGCTGCTCTCTCAGTTCTGAACGTGCCTCCTAAGTGCTGCTGCAACCATGAGCACCCCGTGAGCTCAGATATTTCTTTTAGCCTCCACTTCTCCAGCTTCCTTGTGCAGTCAAAGGACACGGTGACAGCCCCAGCCCATGCAGTGACACCAGAGCAGGAAATAAAATTGTGTTCATAGTCAGGTCATCAGCAGTTGTAAATCCTGCACAGATTAGATCTTAGGAGAGTGCCTTTGTACTGCATCATGTGAGTACATGTCTGACAGCCATACTAACAAGGTAGATGGGAATCAATAAGTGGCAAAAAAGACCATAAGTTCTGTGGCTTGGCTTAAGAAGGACTTTAAACATAGGCACAACTGCCTGGAGTTAAGGTATTTAAAGTATGCCAGCTTGAATAGTTCATTACAGACATGGTTAATATGAGATGAAACTGGCCATAATTTTTACATGTTAAAATAAGAAAAACATTTTTACAGAATTATCCATTCAGCCGAAGAGTCACCATTTCCTTTATGCATTCATTGGAAGAAGATTTTTCACCATTTCTTTTGTGGTTTATTTCTTTGAATCTTGTCTGATTAAACACTGAAAGATTTATTTCTTCAATAGCATATTCCTCATAGAATTTTAATTGTAGAACAGTGGGAAAAGAGCTGGAGCAGAATAAAAACATATTGATTTAATTCAATTTTCATACCCATTTCAAGTTATTTTACCTTTGGGGGTAACTGTGTTTGGGGATGGTGAGGGGGATACAAGAGTAAATTCTACTTGACTGATCAGTAATAAAAATAAATTATCTCATTTAAAAATTTACAATTAAGCAATGAAATATTGAATGGCATATTAGTTTGACAATAGGTGCCATGGGGCATATATAAAAGGGAGTAGTGACATAGAAGCAAAAAACTCATTTTAGTCAAAGAACATTCTCCATTATCTCTAGAAAATATGGCTTTTTGGGCATACTTTTGGATCCATCTGCTTGCAAATGGAGCTTTGAAATCAATACATGTTACCAACAGAGCTCTTTCCTAACAGTACTGCTGTAGCAAGGTGAAGAAATCAGAGATAGCCTTGGCAGGATTTGCCAATCTTGAGGTATTTACAGTAATAATTTTTGAGAGAAAAGTATTTCTTAATGGTTTAATTTGAATTACTGATGAAACTCTTCATACTGGATTAGTTGCTACTCTAATTGGTAGTATATCAACAGAATAAATGATTAAAGCAAGACATTTTGGAGTGACTTGCAGAGATTTGTAAATTTCATGGCTTCTTGCCTTTCTTCCACCTCCCCACTTCAGCACATTTATTTTTGTCTGGGTGAAGTTTACTTTAAATAATTCTGGGTATTTTTTTATTACTGAAGCATGTAGAGTCCTTAGGCATGCCGTAGATCCCTGGGCTGCTTGGTGCTGTACAGAGCAGACTGAAACACCTAAGCACAACAAAAAAATAGTGCTGTATTATTGATCAGCTTGCCAGCTCTACCACCCCAGCAGCCCAAAGGCTTTTTCCTTGGCTTCTCAGCAAAGGAAAGGTTCAAAGAAGACCGTGGTGGATGTTTGCTCCTGGTGGGGTGAGCTGTGATGCTGAAGACATAAGGAAGATGCTCCATGGCCGTTGCATTGACTCTCATCGCAGGCTGCTGCCAGGGAAAGCATTGTACCCCGGGCAAGTATAGTGAGCAAAAGGATGGTAACTTGTGAAGTCTTTTAAAGTGGGAATTATATTTGAAGTAATCAGGACTGGGGAGCCAACAGGGTCACACCTGGCAAGAGTTGATATACCAAGACCAACACAGTAACTGTCCAGGAGGCTAACGAAGAAGAGAAGAAAGTGCATTTGAAGAAACAAGAGTCAAGTGCCATTTCAAGTGAGACACAAAATTGTAAGTCCAGAAAATAATATTCATGTCTATTGAGAACCAAGCAGTATAAATAGCAGAAGAACTGAAATCTCAGTCTCATGAAAGAAAAAGTTCTCATTCTGTTGGAAAGGGAGTGGTTTGTGTGTGTATCCAGCTGGTGCTTAACGCTGGTGCAAGTGAGACAAACTTTCCCAGCTCCGACACTGTATCTGAGCCAGGCCAATATGTTCTCTCTCTTGTTCTGGTCTCAAATAATGTCCTGAATACAACAAAATATATGACACAATTTTTCACACAGTTATATTTTTTTAACAGGAGAGAATAAATGTGTTTCACATTTTTTCTTATACTTTTCACTTAGAATGATTCCTCTCTGGATCTGGTTTCCTTTATATTTCAGCTCTTCCATCTGTTAAATGGCAAAGAAAATATTTATGGTAAGAAGCAATGGGTGGGTCTGCTAAATATTTTGAAAATAAGCAATACCATGGATTTGATTTTTCAGGCACACCAAATAGCTCGTTTCCAAATGACATTAATAGAACCAACAGACATTCAACACTAAACATGGAGATCGTTAAGTGTTTTTTTTCCTGGGTTAATACCTGTGGAAGAAAAGGAGGTAATTTTAATTTTAGAATTTCAGTTTCTTCCCACATCTTTTAGCCATATTACAATTTTCAGATTCTTCATCTGAGTTACAGACATGTGGATCAAGATATAGCCTGCATCCCAAGGAGTAATGCTTGCTTCTGCACTTCAATCTTGTACTGTTGGAGTTCTACCAGTGACTTCACAGGTATCATGTTTCCATTCATGATTAATAAGCAACCATTTCATACAGTGTTGTCAGTGGATAATATTATTATATTGTACGTCATCAGTTTAAATCAAAATAGACAAAGATTAATCCTTACTCATATATTAGGAGATTTTGCAGACATCAAGCAGGCTGAAAGATACCTGAAAATTATTTCTAAGGAAAAGATGAAAGTGTTTCACAGCATATTGATCTGTACCTGAACATGAATGATTAATATACTTTTGGTCCAGCTTCAGCTGGACTTCTTTAGATAAAAGCCAAGAAGCAGTCTATGATCTCATATCTACTGATAGATCGATAGGATAGCTGTATATATATATATTTACCTTTATCATGTGTCAGGTCTTGCATTATAAATCAAGCCTTGGCAAAAAGGAAGGTATACAGATGCCAGATTTCCAGTGTATGTGTTTTAGTATTTATTAATTTTTATTTTCAGTGTGAGTCTCTTTCTATCCTTTCTCATTTTTGACTGAGAATCACTTGATAGATACTATCATTTCCCGAGATATCCTCTGTACTGAAAAAATGACAACACTACCTGAGAGAGAAAGAATGTCAACTCCCATTACTCTGCTTAAAATAGGCACTTATAAATGGTTTGATTTTTTAAAATCTAATTTTCCTTCTAATGTAAGCCAAAACAAATAAAAAGGACAAAGTTGAGGTTGACTATGAAGTTGAAAGGATGATGATTAATTCTTACAAAACAACAAGGACTTGGTGTCTTAACTGAGCATCGGAGACTTCATGTTTCTAGGGAGAAGAAAGAATAAAATCAGTGCATCTCAAACATCATCACTTAAAATTGATGTGTTAAGTAATGTACATTAGTCATCTTTTCTAGCAATTTGCATGGGAATTTTGTATTTATTTCTTCACAGTGTATCTCTTAAAGAACCCTTTTCCCTATGCTATCATTTCTGACAAATTAATCTCACTATGTCAACAGAACAATTCTGCTTTCATTGCCATGCACAATAGGTTGTTTTTAATGTCTAGATTATATTTCCAGCCTAATATCTAAGAAAATAAGGACTGTTTTGAGAAGCTTTCAAAATAAGTTTCAAGTCTCGTAACAAACTTGAACTGCAAAGAGCATGTTGGTCGTTTTTTTTATGGAATGACACTTAGCAACTGAATACTCTTATAGCTACCCAGAAGTCTCACACAAAATTATACATCCTGCTTTATATTGGTGCTGGGAAAACACTAAGTCAAAATGATTCTAAATATGTAATCCAAGTAATTTTATATCTCGGTTTGAAATGTTACTTGACTGCCATATCTTGGATGAAGCCACTGCTTTTGTGGAGTACTTACGTTTCTATCGCAATAACCCACTGTGAACCAATAACAAAAAGCAAGTAAATATGGAAATTCAAGTGAAGAAAAAGCTAATTTTGTTTCTTTGTTTTTAAAAAAGGAGACAGAAAAAGATGACAGCTCTCTTGGTTTAGCGACATACAGCACACACAGAGAATTTGGTTCTGTGTTTTGTTTTCTCCTCAGTCCAACCAGTGCGAACACATCCTGCTGCTGCACAGAACCTCTGCACCCCCAGCCCCTGCTTCGACAAGGGACATCGCTTTGATTTCCTTCCTCTGCTTCAGAAACACACTCAGTTTGGCCTTGTGACAGAAGAAAATGTATTGTGTGGATGTCAGAAAGTCCGGGACAATTGCATGGCTCATATTGTGAAGATGAAAGCACTATCTATCTGCTCTTTCTGGTGCACCCTCACTTTGATCTGCGAAGCGCTGGAAAGTGAGCCCCTGCCCAGCAAAATGCTTCAAGGCTGCTGGCTTGCTGGGGGTGTTTGGGACAGACAGACAAAAGGTTAAGCTTCTGCATGGTAATAGCATTCATTTTCACTGCACCTACAGTCTCAAATGGGAATAATAACATTTTTTTTTTTTTATGATTGTGTATCATATGCATCAGAATAAACCTGGTGTGAAGCAAGGCAGCTGACAACTTTGCGGCACTATCGCAAACAAGGCTGAAGAGGCATCCAATTTAAAATGCTTGAATGTTTTTAATCAGAGGTATTTGAGGTTAATTCTCAAGAAAATGAAATTAAACTTATTTTCCACAAATTTGAGACTAAGACAGGGCAAGAATTACTCATATTTTCTTCCCCCTTTTATTTTTTTTTTTTTTTTGTGTCGTAGCAAACAGTTAAACTTGGGCTCTGCATAGCTACCTATTTAAATATGTATCTGTCTATCTATTAGTCCTTTGGCCTGTTTCGTAAAAGAACAAGGTTGACATTTCTTGGACAAATGCATGCAATAAGTGAAGAGAAACCTAGCCACAGGTGATGTGTGGAGTAAACAGGCATTTCACAGAAGTGACCATCTCTTGTCTTCATTGAGATCCTCGAGCTGGAAACATAATCCACTGGGATTATATAATTTCATAGCTCAGAAATGAATGTGCCACATTTCATTAGGGCCTGTGGCTGCTTCTCTGCAAAATATTTTTTTTCTCCTTCATTACATCTGTGACTTGCAGTTGGAAATCCAAAATGGATCAATCTGGGAGATGGCTACAGCACAATACCATCTGACAAACCTCTTAATAAATGCCATGAAGAAGTGACATACAGCCTGCTCCTAAATAGCCTTTTGCCACGCGCCAACAAAACTATCTGCATCTGCCTGATAGTAGGGAACTCTAGTGATTTTCTTGTCATGTAGCTTTTCCTTCACTGGGCTGAACGTGGCTGCTTGTATGGTGATGAATGTCTCATATTATTAGCCATTAGGCTTTGCTCATCAACTATAAAGAAATAGTATGCAGAAAGCTTTCCTATTATTCTTAAAGAAATTACTAGAAATTCTTCATGGTAATTTATTCAGGATTTCATAATGTTCTCTATAATAAAATACACATATTAAGGACCCGAAAGTGCTTTTGTTCAATATGTCATTTCAGGAAGGGATTTACTGAGGCTGCGCCAACAGATTTTACTGCAGCCCACTGAAAATAATTATTCAAATATCTTCACTGGGAATCAGCAAAACCTTTCTTTTGGCCTTTTATAGTTGATTCTATTTTGATGAATCAAAGTGGTGTATGTCATGGTGATATTTCAGCATGACATTTTAAGCATGATACTCTGCCTGCATATACACAGTTCTTCCCTGAGAGCTGAAACTGCAGTTGAGAAAGTTATTTAAAAAGTTAAGTAAAAATGTATTGTTCAGAGGAGTGATTCCTTTTTTTTGAGTCTGTAAGGGTCCGTATTTCATGGTCTGTCTTTGGGAGTGTTGTATGATGTTTTATTGGATTGTGCAAGCTGAGGAGATTACTGCAAATCTGCAGACAATGTTTGGATGTGTTTTACTGCAATATTTATAAACAAAGATAATCCGACAGTCTTGTAGATGGTGGGATCTATATATTGCAATGGTTTCAAAATGCTTCATTTCTTTAATACAAAAATAAAAAGAAGAGTGAGATCTACAAAAAATGTTTGAAATGTGCAATGAAGGAATTTATTGCAGCATCCTGTTCATGCTCACAAGTGAAATCACAAATTCAAACTAGAAGGATCAGGATATAATTATGAAGGTGGCATTTGTATCCATAGCCTTGAACTCTGCACGCCATCCTTATAAATCTCAAAAGTTATCTGCCTGCTGCCAAAATTATTAAACAGCTGAATACTTACAGGGACAGCAACACAAACAGCTCTCTTCTTCATGGAGGTGTTTTATATTTTCCCTTTACTGCAGTAAGCTATCTATACTGAAAGTACCATCCACCCCTGCGTATGAGAAACACAACTGGAAGGTAAACCTTGAAAGGTGCCATTCAGCTAAGCCAACCATGTGTCAATCAAGTTTTCCATAAAACTAAAAATCTCTCTGGATATTTTCAGGTAATTTCAGCCTAATGAGATTTCCAGTTTGGATGGAAGAAGGTCACTTCTCTTGCATGCAACAGGGAACTCTTGGTGTTGGAGGCACACGAGGATCATGCTCCAAAACACTCAGCCGAAGGCTTAAAACGAGCTAAGACAAATGTCATGTATGTGCCCCCATCCCGAGGGATCCCACTGGCACACGCTCAGAGGCTCTCCCATCAGGACCACAGGGCTGAATGCTTGTGAGTTTGTACTTACTATGTCAGATAGTTTTAGAAAGCTTGCTTTAGGCACCAAGGCTCTGAATCATTCATGTCAGCATTTTCGACAAACATGAGACTTCTACGGTGCTTGTGAAGCTTTAATAATGTTTGCAATATACTTCAGACCCTTCAAAATAGAACAAAAGATATTGTTTTAAAATAATTCCCTACCATACAGTCCAGCCCTTTGAAAAAATCACCTGGGAAGGTCTCCATCTGGCAACAGCCCACTAATTAAAGTCTTTCATGTGTTGTCCACCTTTATTTAAAATCAAAACTCTCTCTTTTGCTGTAATATGGGTAATTATATTGTCTGGATAGTCCATTATATGGAAACAGCTTTTCCTACATAAATCTCTCTTCCAATTCTCAGGACTAAAATTATTTCTTCTGTTCTTTTTTCCTTTCTTTCTTCTTTTCTTGTATTAGTGACCTGTCAATCAAGTTCAGAAGTTGAAAAATGAAGCTAAGTCATCCTTACCTCATGCCCCCAGCACATTTATTTCTGTCAAATATGAAAGGATCTTTTCCAATCAATGTCTTCTCTATTTTCTCAGCAATACTCTTTGTTACCTTGCTGTTGGGCTTAAGTACCTAGTCTGAAAGGGATCTGAGAATATA
This sequence comes from Pterocles gutturalis, assembly GCF_000699245.1. Classification (NCBI taxonomy): domain Eukaryota; kingdom Metazoa; phylum Chordata; class Aves; order Pterocliformes; family Pteroclidae; genus Pterocles; species Pterocles gutturalis. The sequence goes on along the minus strand of NW_010130687.1, from coordinate 140,074 downwards.
ATGATATTTTAGTAATCTGGAGGGAGGGGAGAAAGCATGTCTGACTTTCCTGCCAATGCATCAAAGTGATTGCCCCCCATACCCCAACAAAGTAAGCAAGAACTGAACCCATGGTCCCAGCATCCTCTTACTTGCTAGAGAAGGCTGAAGAGGGCATTTTTACCTTCTTTCTTTTTACCCTCCATTGCTTTCTCTGAAGTACTTCCTCCTCTGTGAAGAAGTTATTTTTACTTGACATGCCCTTTATAAATATTCCCTAAGGACTCTCAGCTAAAATTGTCTGGTAGTTTAGACAGCTTTTTTCTGTTGTGATATTTAACCTTCTTACTTGCCTGACTTGATGGCAAAGCTGCTATTTTCAGCTCATCAGACAAGCTTTTGGTATTGTCTTCTTTTGCCCTTTTTTTTTCTTTTTTTTACTTTTTATTTTTCTATAGAGCCATATTGCAGACTTTGTAATTAATTATAGGCATAAATCCTTTCCAATTCAGACAAATTCCATTATAAACCTTATATTTAGCTCTTAATAACTTTGTTTACAAAAATTGATCTGCTTTGAAAAATTTCCCAGGTTTATTTTTAAGACAAAAGGCATTTTAAAGAGCATGCTGAGAGAAAAAAAAAAAAGTTGAAATGGTTCACCATTTTTAATAAGTATCTAAATTTAAATTGAGCAAATACAATTCTACTGCATTTGAAAAGGTTGTAATTTTGCACAGAAAGTGAATAATGAAATTGAAAATGAGGAATTATGGAATAAGCCTAGGCATTTTCTGTGAAATGAAGGACAGGCAAGCCATTTACAAGTTTGAATCACTGCAAAGGTACCTGGTTTGTGATGCTAACCTACTAAATTAGTTGTCCCTCTTCAAACCCCTCACCCTGAGACTTCATAACTGTACGTGGTTGCTGGACTGCAGCATTTTGAACTTAATTGTGTGTAGTACTCCCTGCTCTGGAATTGTCATGTGCAGTTGGGATGGCAGAACAGCCTTTTAAGGAAAGAAAGAGTTTTTAAATACTTAGTACTCCCTGCTCTGGAATTGTCATGTGCAGTTGGGATGGCAGAACAGCCTTTTAAGGAAAAAAAGAGTTTTTAAATATTTCTTTTTAAAATCCAGAATAGTCTGGGGAATACACCTGAACTGATGCTTGTAGACTTAGTGCTTTGCTTTGCGTTTGCTCCAAATAGCCAGGTATGATATAGGTACATGTCAGTTTGCAGACCATAAGATGAGTAAGCAGTGCTGAAGATGCTGAGTGGACTGTTTTTTTTTTCTAGAGGAGTAAATGTAATGCTTTTTATCTACATGCATGGATTCAAAAGTTTGATGATCTATGAGAAACTTGGTCCAGAAATAACTTCAGAAATATAAATAAAAAGCCATAAACTTCCATGGTATACTTATTTTCAGCCCTGGTGTTTCACAGTGCAGGTGGCATGGTCACCTTCTAAAGTACAGATACACTCTAGTACCAACTCCTCTCTCTTTCCTCAAAACATGGCCCTTTCCATTTAGCAGAGAATTCGCTGAAATGTGGGCAAGTTAAGCATTAATCATTGAGATTTTCCCAAGAAGCAGGTAGTCCTCAGCATGGATCAACACTATCTACATTAATTCAAACAAGTAGGAAATGAAAGGGCACATGAGTGCAATTCTGCAAAGTGCAACAGGAGTATGAAAAATATTTATTTTCAGAACAAAACTTCCTACTGTGAGAGTGTGTGTTTGAAAAATCTGATTTGTTCTTGTAAAAACAATGGAAAAAAACCCCACACTTTCTGTAGTGTCGTCAGGACTTTTAAAAAATATATTTCAAATCTATGAAAAATAAGTTCATTGTGCTCTATTTCTTGAGATAATGCAATGTAATTGCTGTAGAAATGCAAGCTTCATTTTGCTATATGCCTTCTTAAAAATGTGCCTAACCACCTAAATAGCAATATTTGCATTAAATGATGCATACTTAAGACTGCAGTGTTTAACAGGATGTCATGAGATGTTGTACCAGAAGGTAAAATGCAATGGGATAACATTGGTTCTTTTAACAAATCAATTTAAACAGAATTGCTAGAAACTTAAAACTGCCAACATTATTTTTATGTAAGATATTTATTTTGGCAACCAATATATAGCTACATATGACATGGAACAATAAAACTGTTGGGGCAAAAATAGTATCCTATTAGCTAAAAGTAAAATATTACTACTATCATTATTACTGTTCCCATCGTCTGTCATTACTGTCTGACACTGGAGATGGATGGTGAAAAAAGTCCAGACAAGAGTCTCTGAGGACTGAGACTAGAAAACTCCAATTAAAAAAGACAGAGGAAAAGGGGAAAATGAAATCTTCTTTGGGTAGCAACTAGAGTTTTTTTATGGAAAAGTACTTTTCCATAGGACAGTAAAGTCTCTACCAATTGAACAAGAGAAGAGAAAGAATATGACTTTCCATGGTCTGTTAAATTGATTGGACTTTCAAAGTATTATGTCAAATTATATAAAACAGAAAGAGGACAATTTGCACAATTTTATCTTCTTTTCTCTGTCACATCTAGATTCCAGTCGCTCTTCCCTCTGCAATGGAGGTATACCAACTCTTTATTCTCACGGAAAGGAGCATCTTGACTTTCAGACACTTCCCAAAGATTGTCCTCAGCAGAAAATGTCAGATGCTGACAGATCTGGTCCTGTAGGTACATACCTGGATATAGGTGTTCAGCCTGACTCTCAAGCTTTAATCTCCCAGCAGATCAAATTCTCTCCCTATGCCAAGGGCCTCGGTCAGAGCTGTGCAGAAGCTGCAGCAAATCTCACCCCAGGGTTGGCCATGCATGGGTGATGAAGGTTCAGCCTCAGCAATCCTCCGTCTTTCAGCTCTCCCACATTTGCAGCCATAGGTAGATTTTGGTCTGCGGTTCTTCATTATCTGTGATTTAGTAGATTGGTGGAAAGCAAGTTAGCTATTATTTCTAAGCAGAGAATGTTCTTTGAGAGACGCATTTTCCTCTTGAAACCCAAGCTATAGAAAAGCGTTAAAAAACTTTGTTGTCTTCGCCCCCACCACCAGTTCTCCACATTATGCTATGAAAGACTAACAAGCAAAATTAATAATATATAAAAATGGCTCCTTGTTGAAACCCACAGTCCCTCACAAGGGATTGACCCTGCAGTATGAGCAATCACACTGAAACTGTAAGCAAAGGACTGACTTAAATTTTCCTTGCCGGTTTTCAAAATTACTTATAAAAAGGCAAGGCAGGGACAGTAGATACAGTACAGAGTATTTTGTGTATACATATGTAGATGGTATATACAAATATAATACATGGTAATGGAAGAGTTTTCAATCTGCATTGCAACTTTTCTGCACAAATTGTTTTGCATATGATTTGTGGTTTTGTTTGTTGTTTGGTTTGGTTTTTTTTTCCTGACAGCCAAACTACTAAATGAAGACTGTCTTGGAGTTACTGAAGCCAACTGAAACTAGGATATCTGAAATGGCACAACACAGCAGCATCCATGAAATGCAGGCAGCCCTTTATAAATTGCATTTATAAACGGACTACCCTAATTACTCTTGTCAAAGTTTGCTTATCTTTACATTTGCTGAGCTGTACCTTTTTCTCTGAATAGTCACACTGATTTTAAACAGGAACTTCTGCAGAATAATATGACAGATCAAGTGATGAGAAATTTAATATAGAATTCTGAATACCATAAAGTATAATGCAGTAGACATGGAGATACCTGTACGGTGCCCAAGATGTGTAAAGGTATTCTCAGAGCCCGTCTACAGCAGTAACTAAAACCTACACCACATACAACTCAAGACAGGGTAAGAAAAGCTGTGAAGATTTTACAGCCTGAATGCATAAAGACAAAATAATGGAGAGCTGCTTTAGTCGCCAGAGAGTATGATAGATATCAGGGTGCCTCTATGAGGGATGAGTCCTGGGGGTCCTCTCAGCAAGAGAGGGAATTACTGTTAGCACTTAGATCTGTAATACTTTCCTTGTCTTTTTGCCTCGAGAACAAAAGGGTCAGCCAGAATCCTGTGGAAGAATCCTTAATGGAGAAAGAAAGCAAACTGATTTTCAAACCCCAGCTTTAAGTTGTGGAGGTGGAAGTCAAATCAAAGACATCAACCTTACCCTATACTTCTGACTTTTAAACTAAGCAGGTTTGACCTGCCACAGCTAGGAAGGAATAAATAAAGCGACCCATGAGATTAGCCTTAGAGACATTTTTGTGATCTTACCTGATCTTTACCTGAAATGCAGCAAATCCTCCACTCCTGAATGAGTTTTTTTCCATAGCATAACAGATGGAAATATCAGCTCTAGTTGCACTAAATAAGATCTTTGTCTCCATTTCTATTAATATGATAATGCTTCAACATCTTTTCTGTTAAAACCTTATTATTAAGGAAAAAATATTTAACCAGTTTAATAATCAACAAGTATATTATTTGAATTTTCCACGGCAACAGGAAACTTTCCTAAGCTATTTTTTTCCTACATTTGTGTTTACCTATGAAGGCTACGGAGCAATATCAAAGCTTTTCCAAGCCTAAATATCCTTCTTTTAATTTTTTACTACTGACATACAACTAAATAGAACATCTTCAGAAAGTTAAAAGAATGGAAACAACGAATGATGAATACAGAAAAAATAGAGTTATGAGAAACACAAAATTTACCATTAGCTTTGGATTGCATGTTACTGTTGTAAACATATCTCAAGGTGTTAAGTTGTTGAGCTAGCCCAGTAAATTTGTTGTACAGTGCTTCTGTACAACATAAAATACCCTGTTCAACATCTCTCCAGTTTCTCTACCTGTGTTGTCTGGTGAGAGCTTCTGTAAAACTATCAAGAGGACAATGGAGTGAAAGAAAATACTCCTACTGGCTATTGACATTCAGAGCAAGCAGTGAGAGCTTTTACTAACTCATAGGGATTAAAAATATACATGCATACAGCTCCTTATAACTGCAAGAGTAGCGATATCACAGCAAGAAGAAAATATTTATTGTTACTGAGGGCTGTCACTTTGCAAAGGTTAATGCCTCCTTGGAAAGATATCTTTGGTGACTGCAGCAGCTGCTTTGGCTGAAGGGCTGTGCTATGCTTAATGCTAAATAACACTTGAATGACATCCAGGAGGTAAAATCAATTTGCTTGCTTCCTTTTGCCACTGTTTTCCCTTCCTTCTTCAGAGTCAAATGCCATTGACTTGCAGAGGAATGAGCAGAAGGCTTTTAGTTATTCTTGTCTTTGTGAGCCTGAAGGTTGCTCAGCACAATGCACTGATCCTCAGTATTGGAGAAGAGCAGGAAACTGTGGCTTAAACGCAGCCCATCGACCTGGAATTACCTTGCATCAAACAATCTGATTTCAGGACTTTTCCTTGAATTTACAGTGTGAAGTTTTGTATTTCAGTTCTCTTAGTCCTTTTAAATGCTCTCCTCCCCAACACTTTGTGGATCTGTGCAGACGCCAGGAACTGGCTGTGGCTTGGTAGATCCCACAGTCGCTATGGTGTTAGGACCATTTGACTAACTGTACAGGGAAACGTGAAAACAATGTACCCAGAGTGCTGACCAATGAATAAATGAACCAGTATGACATGGAAAAACAGCACTTGTCCATTTTGTGATTTTTAAAAATTGTTATTTAGCAGGTCTGGCTTGCAGAAGCAGTGGGCATGAGCTATTCAGACGATGCTGTGAGTTTTAAGAAGATAAAGTATCTTTAACTTTCATCAGTTTCCTGACTACACTGAAGATTTTTCCTTATGCATAGAAAAGGCAACGTTATTTATCCTTGACTGAGAATCACTGATACATTTTAACAATGGAATTAGCTATTCACTGCATTACAACGACTTGCTTTCTATAATTTGCCACTAATATGCTTCTACCTGAACACTGCAAAATGTGAATTAAATTGCCACAGCTAAAAGTGATGAACCTATTCTTTGATTCCATCTAGAAGTGGGCAGTAGAGTCTCCTTGCTCATAATAATGTTCATCCCTCTCTTCCCAACAATCACTTTAACTTGTCCAAGTTTTCTTTTTAATTCATGAAAAAGGGCAGCATGCAATGTGACCTTCTTTTTACCACTTTTAATTTATAATTTATAAATAGTTATTTAATATCATTATATACTTATGTAATCGTATTATATAT
>NW_010130687.1:79024-133855 GCF_000699245.1 Pterocles gutturalis | reverse complement strand
TATACTAAAATATAATTTAATAATTATAATTTAAAAGTCATAATAAAAATTACCACTGGTTTATAATCTAGTCTTTCCCCCTCTCCCATCCCCTCAATGAAAGAGTTAAGACAACACTAAGGATTCAGTTGAAGCTCACAAAAAAACCCCAATATGGGTATCACACTCGAAAGCCTTTTTTAACACATTGCCTCGTCCAAAGTGTATCTCTGGCATATGTCTGACACTATACGTCTATAGATTGTAGTGCTTCCAGGAATATACACCCATTGCTACGGTCTGACAAAGCATAGACAAACTTTGCTGCTTCTCATAGCTGGTTTCTGTCCTAGTGGAAGACAACTGCTTAAGCCATTTAAATGGGAAAACATTCTTACATCTGTGACTCCGTCAGCTGCCTGTCTCTTCTGTGAAACCAAGGAAAGGGAATATTTCATGATAAACTGTAAAATGCAAATGTTCAAAATACAAAATATGTTAGTTGAATAAGGAACATATATTGATGATGTTTTATGCATAATGTTTTTTCCTCTCTCCCTCAAACTGTTATTTGTTAGACATTTGTAAAGATCTGAGGCGTTAGATGCCTTTTATGCGACATTTTTATGTGCATTGTTAAGTGGTCTGGCTGGAAAACAAGATTATTTAATCTGTATTGCATTCTTGGTACCATTCTTACAGTTGTAAATTCAGCTTATTTGTAATAACAGCAGAGGTTTTGGTAACACATTCCAAGATCTAACATAGCTAACCTTTTCCCATCGCCTGGCACCAAACTATTCCCATACCAAATCTAACGGCACTCGAGTTCTCTTTGATAAGCACTGATATAGGAAGGAGTGGAGCAAGAACACTGTCCAAAGGAGAGCTCTGGACATACATGTCGTTTTTCTTGCAATTAGTGGAGGGATGTGAAGGTGGTGGTGGAGTTTCCTGTTGCTGGAATAAGTCACCTCTCTGACACAAATGCCTGCAGCCTCTCCCCCCAGCAGCAGTGCAGTGCTTGGCTTCTCAGGGCCATGATGGGATGGGCAGCAGCACCCGTGTCTGTTGCCCTAGACAGCTGCTTACTTCATCCCTGACCATAACTGGTTCTAGGTGTATGTATTTAATTTAAAGAAGTATTTTGAGACATCTCCTGTATGTCTTTAATAGCACACAAAAGATGCATAGTTTTCATAGTTCAATATGCTAATGCTGAAAAGACCTACTAAATGATTGTCCTTGTATGTCCTAACACATTCTGGTTTTCTCATGATCTTCATGGACATTAGTGCTCTCTCTATAAATCATTTCTTCTTGTTACAACTTCTGCTTAACAGGACACATACATTTACCATCCCTTTCTCCTAGTTTTCTGTCCTGCAGTGAGGCAAATATTTTTCTGGTGATGGACAACACATCTGAATAAATTCACCTGGTTTTTTTTGATTATTATTTTTTGCTTTTTATCTGCTCGTTTTGGAACACAGCACACAGAATGGGCATGGTAAATAAGTCACTTTTATCAGCGAACATTCCCCCATATTAAATTTCTCATTCATTCTGGAATCTACGGGCAGATTAAAATATGCCTCATGTCAGTGCCGTCACAGCCTGGAGACACATTGCAAAGCCGGGAAGAGATTGACTTTCTGATAGCTATCTGTTGGTGATAATAGTATATAAGGACTGTCAGTCACGCTCCCCACGTCTACTCCAGCTCAGGAAGAAACACAGCCTAATCATTTTTGTGGCTAGTGTGAGTATACTGGGCAGAACCCCAGCTGATAAGCAAATGTGATGATATTGCTCTCTTTCTCTCAATACATATTCATAACATATTATTCTAAATATCCTGTTGTCTAAAACCATTGCAGCATATACAAGCAATTTTTTCCCCCTAAGTATCTCAGTGTCATCACTGGCCTCACATAACCCCTGAAAAGTTATCCTCTTCGGGTCACATATTAGCTCTTCCTGTGCCCCACGGAGTATTACATATCTAGTTTCCCAGGTCCTGCACCTTTGCACGGGGAACTGTCAAGTCTTTGAACCTCAGTGGTGGAAAACATGTCCAGGAGAGCATTTTGATTCTCCTCTCGATTCTATATCTGTTAATATTCACTCAGACAAGCATGGAGAGGCTTTCCTTTCCATTTCAGCTGAATCAAACCACAACACTATGCAGTGTTTCATCTCCCCTGTGGCCCTATTTATGCTTCAGCATGTTTTCTTATCTAGGACTAAATGCCTTTCAAAACATAGCTCCCTTCCCTGCCTTTCTACCCAGACATGTGTGTTAGTAGTCATTTTACCAAGGACAAGAGAGAAAGGAAGCAGACCACTCAGCTCAGCGTTTTGGTCTGTGCACCACTCCCCACATTTGCTTATTTACTCGTGTCCCTCAATACCATAGCAAACCCCTGACCATATATATCCATTTCTCCAGAGCATGAGCCTCTCTCTTTGGGCCGCTTGCTGCAAATCACTTTTAAACCATCCTGTAAGAGCAGATTGCATAAACTGCACAACTATTTTCCCCCGCATCTACTAATCGAAGAAAAAAATCTGCTGCCAAACGCTTAACCACAGCCATCAACAGGGTTCCCCTGATTTAAATGGAGGTTTGATCACATCTCAGCCTGAAGGCTGATTATCTTGGTGGTGGTCCATCACACAAAACCTTAGCAATTACCTTATGCAAGAATTTTTCAACTTAATTTTCATTCCTAATGGAATATGGCAAGCTTTTGCTTCTGGGAGGTCCTCACATGAATCTGGATTTGAAATCTATTTCTCCGGCTTCCAGTGTTCAGGTTTATTAGAAACCATTTGATGTATCCCTAAATGATTCTGAGACACAACATAATAGCTGTTTCATATTCAAAATACTGATTTTTATGACATGTCTTTTATCAAGGCTGTCACTAGCAGATCTCTAAACATTTTGCAATTTCATTCAGGTTTCAGTTTGCCTTTGTTATTAATTGGATTCTTTAAAGTCCAGAAGTAATGAATCCATTCTTTAATTGGAGCATCTCTTGAGTATCTGCCTTGTAAAAAAAATAAATCCTTGAGGTGCTGATATTTTTACATAATCCATTTTTGTCTAATATTTCTGATTTCCTGATTAGCTTTCCATTAGCTTTATGAAATGCCTCTAATTTTTAGTGCAAGACTTCTTACTGATGTCATTATCTCAGACAAATAGGGTTTTGGTAAAACACAGCATAGAGCTTCTCTGTATCCTGGCCATTTTATTTGGTGTGCCAGGTAGGAGGCAGTATGTGAGGATGCCCTCACAGTACGTTTGTTTGACAGTGACTATGGTTAACCTCAGACAGCTGTTTGGCAAAATATAGACAATTTTGCCCTATACAGAGAGGAATCTTTCATTCCCCCTCAGCAGGATGTCTCAGGGAGAAATGTAATGAATTCATTCAACAGCTCAAAGTGAGACTCAGCTTGTGAGAATTTTTTTTAATACTCTCTCTTCTTGCCAGTAATAGTTTATCATATTATTACTGAGTTTCACAGACAATTAAATTGCATGTTGTTTAACGACATAGATGACCAGAATGGCTAAAATTGGCTTGAACAACTTCGGTAATGACTATCACACTCCTGAGCCATTTAGACAGTGGAAGATGTATGCTAATTCTAAGATGCTTCTTGCATTCCTTTACCTCTTCTGTGGAGCCAACAGCTGTGCGTCTGCCTTCAGTGGATGCTGGCTGCAGGGAGATCCCGTATGGGCAAAGGCCAGAGAAGTCTTCTTCTATTTGCCATATTGACTAATTCAATGAATCAGAAATGCAGAATGTGATTGATTTCTGAGCCTCTAAAAGCGTTCCATAGTAAATGATCATAGAAGGTTCATACTTACCATCAGGCGGTTAGCTTTTTGTGCTACTTGTCATGCTTCAACCAGATGCAACTGTTCAGAGGACTCCTAGGCATATCTTCAAGGAAATCTGTTAGCACTTGGCTAGCCAAAAACTGGTATGGTCTTTGAAAAGGTTCCTTTTCCTGATCATATTCAACGAGATGGCAAAGAGGGGTCTTCCTGAGCAATTAAACACTAATAGACATTTTTAAAGATAATATTGTCTTCTATAACATGTGGAAAGAAATACAATTGAGATGAAAACAATGATACTGCAATCAGTTGGTGGATATATCCACTATTATATCTGAAAATAACGTATTAGCATTCCTAAGCAGCAACTATTTCTTTCAATATTTGAAATTACCTAGCTGAATCACAGAGAGAAATTATGTATCAGTCTTTCCCTGCACCTTCATAATAGGAGTTTCCGTGAAGTCTTTAAAGTTTTCTGTGTTAAAAATTACAGACAAAAAAAAATACCAGTGCAGCTGGGGATAATATGCATTATTAAGATTCTGAACCAGCAACAAACAAACACCTCACAGTAACACTTTCATCTGCTTATGTGATGAACATCTGTGGCTTCTTGACAGCTGGAGGTAGATGCAGTATGGAAGGCCTCCAAGTTCAAATGTGGTTGTTTGTTTTCCCTTCTTATTCTTCATTTATTCTTCCCTTCTCATTCTTTCCTTCTCATTCATATTTTTTTCACAGGTTCTTCTCTTCCTGTGATTATAGTGGTGGCTTCAAGAGGCAGTTATGAAAACTAAGCAGCTGTTTTGGGGGGAGGTAAAGCACTTGCAGAGATAAAAAGCTGGACAAAAGGGGTAACACAAGAAGCGTTTCTTTGCAAAGGACTGATGATGGAGTGTCACAGACACTGGAAGGGGGTCTAGTATGGTCCACAGCTATTTGAAAAAATAAATATGTAAAAGCAAGAGACAACTGAGAAATTTTTGGGGAACTTCATGAAGATAGTTTTTTTTCAGTAAATGATGGTACAAGAGCATTACTTACTATTTGTGAATGGAGGAATGAATTATGGATGTAATAATTTATTCCATTTGCTAGACTTTTTAATTGAAAAAAAAGCAGTCCAAGAAAAGACACAATTATTGTGCATAAAGGGCCATAGCATTATTAAATTTGGAGGGAAACTCAGGAGGTCTCTTGTGCAACCTCCTTCTCCAAGTAGGGTGAGCTATGAGATAAAAGCAGGATGTTCAGGGCTTTGTCCAGGTGAGACTTGTCTTCCTTGGAGTAAACTGATTTCAACAAGACTGAGATTTCAGCTGAGGCCAGTAATTCTGTAATTTAAAGAACCTACTAGGCAGGGTAGACTTTGAAAAACTCCTGCTTCAATTAAATAGTAAATGTGACTGTGATACAAAAAGTTATGTTTTAGTTTTTATTTAATATGAGTTATTTGAAAAAATATTATCATTTTATCTTATTAGACATAATTGATCTCTGTCACATAGGAATATATGGCAAACTAGCTTGAAATTTGTCAGTTGTAACTAAATACAAGGTCTGAAATTTCTTAGTAGCATTTTCCAAGACTTTTCAGAATATATCCCTAGATTGAAGTATAATAAAATAGTTCATGTGTCCAAATGTAAAGTGGAAAATAGGCTGTGTTTGTGTAAGACTGACTGAAATAGAAACTGAAATTGAAGAAAACTGTGGCTCATAAATGATGAGGTGAAAAGAGGTAGACATGATTGCACAGCAGTTGGCATTGAGTCCAAAAAAAAGGCACTTAGGCACACATCATTTAATCAGACTTTCCTCTCCTGCTTTGAGAAGTTACTCGGCACAATCAGCTCAGACACAAACTGAGATAAATAATGCAAGTGGGTACTCTAATACATTTTAAATAGCTGTCTGGGGGAAATACGTTTGTTTCTTCACATACTTGTGAACAAAGATCCAAGTTGCAAAATCTCCTCTTTTTCCTTTGCTTTATGATCATGAGTTTCCTTGTGTTCTACAGCATAAGAATTATTTCTTTGTGAAGGACTTCATAGTGGCCTCACTGCTAACAAAGTCTCCCAGACTAAAAAAATTATGGACAGGCATCTCCAGTGATGTCTAACCTCCACGGCACGCCTTGCCACCAGCCCGACACAGGCTCTGCTGGAAGCAAAAGTCTTTACTCCACTGCTAGAAACACTCTATTGGATATAAAAGGATGCACCCTGGGATCTCAGATACAATGGTGTTGGAAAAATGGTCACCACTGCAAGTTTTTGGGTTTCATCCTAAGAGATGTCCAGTGATCATGGCAGCTCTGCTTTCTCTGACCCTGAGCCTATCAGAAAAAGGACCGTCTGTGAGGCAGAGCCTGATAAAATTCAACCAAGATAAAGCTGACAGGAGTTTTAACTAGAACATAAAAGACCTGTAACTTGTCAAGAACGTTAATGAGCTTTGGTCAGTGAGGAATAAAATAGGCATGATACAGGTTTTAGCAAATGTCTGTTTCTCTACTCAACAAACTACAGCAATTCCTGGGCTTCTGCTCTGGCACATTCTCAAAATTCTCTGGAGCTTTTTTGGAACCCAGAAAGAGAGTTCTTTTTTATTATTATTTTTTTCCCATAGATCAGAGGGTATTCATTTACCATGCTTTGACAAGACTTTCCAATTTCACATCAGTGCCTTTATGAAAATGAAGAGTCGGCATTGCTAAACCCATGGAAACACGTGGTTTTCTGAATATAATCCCACTGTGTTGTAAATGAAAAAGCTGATCTAAACAATCAACTGCTTTATAAGGTACTGTTACGATTACAGAGTTAGCAGTACCTTTGACTGCTGTAAAAGCATTTGTTTCAGGGTAAAACACATCTTTTTTCTCTAAACTGCCAATCATTAGCTAAAGGACTTTTTTTTTTTTTCCCTAGAAGCTTTCGTTGGTGTTACAGGTAGCTTTGGTACTTGTAAGGAGCACTGATGGTTATGGGAAATGCAGTGATTAATAGCACCATCTCTCAAACTAAGCAGCCAATTATATGTCCATAGCAACATAGCTATCTGAAAAAAAGAAGGAAATAAAAGGAAAGCTCATGTGCTTGCTGAGATCTCTCATTTTTCCCAGAGCTTAGGCAGGCCAGCTGATCTGAGTTGGCTTTTGAAGCTGGGTTGCCCTCAGGTTCCTGCCCTTGGTGATGCTTTCTCAAATCAGGATTGAATATCTGCTCTGCTCAAGGCTGCCCAGTTCGAGGGCTACTCCACTATCCCAGGCTAAGTATTTTGAGGTGAGGTTCAGTCACGGGCAAAGCTTCACAAGTTTCTGCACTAAGAGTAAGACAATTTTATAATATTGTTGACTTGCTGCATATCTGAGTCCATATATTAGATAGTATTACCAAATATAAAATCGATAAACATAATTAATATCTTCAAATACTCTTAAAAATTTTTTTCTGGAGTTTGACCTTGGTGAGTTTTCTTCATGAGTCAATACACAATTAAGATTGTATGAGGCTGATAGAGGTAACAGGTAAGTTGTAAATACACCGAGAGAGCATTTTACAATTGCCTGATGAAATCAATCTGCTTAGGACAATTTGCATTGGCTAAAAAATTGTCCTTGGTTGGTAGTTTCTTTGAAAAAGATTTCAATATTCTTCTATTCCAATAAATAAATAAATAAATAAATATTTACAGTGCAGATGAGGTTACTAGAAACTAAGGCTGTCCATGAAAGCATTGTTGTAAGCAAACAGTGAACTTAGAACAATGAGTATCCACAACAAGTTTTGTTTTGGTGTGGTAATGCGATGAAAGGAATAAATGCATCATTAGATTTTCAAAGATTAGAAGGTGAAGAAAGATTTAAATTGAATACTAATTTGGTTTGGAAAGCCTTGAGGAAGATAAGCCCTTCATGTAAAAATTAATTTTTTTGAATTAGCAAGGTGTTTCATCTGCCAGATGAGCATAATTGAAGTAAAGAGTTTATAGAGACAGAATAGGAGCAAGCTTTGTCTTTATCCTTTTCACACCCCTCAGCTCTGGTGCCGTGCCACTATTTAACCTAAGCAGTCACAGCCGGAGGCTGGTGAGGTGGTCAGTGTTTGTGAGGAAATATGGAAAGATTTTAATGTGGCAAGTGGCTAAGGGGAGGAAACTAACTGGAGCTGAGCCTGCTTGTAAAGGGAAATTCACAGTCTGTATCCTCTGAGCACAGAGAATGGAAAATGCTGCAGAAATGGGTAAGTCCAATTAGACTCATGCAGACATGACACTCAAATACACCTTTTTGTCAGCAAAACGTCTCTTGGAAAGAGTTCCTTCTAGATTTTTTTGAAACCATTGTGTTTCCCTTCCAATATTAGAAATCCTTTTCATGCTTATTCATGCATCTGTGGCTTCAACAGCGCACAGAACAGTAATACATATAAAAATAATTATATCAAATGATGACATGACAGAATTTTGTGTTATTGTATTTGCTGTTACTTGTCAAACTTCAGATATCTTTAGGATATTTTGGCCCAATTATTTGGTGGCTTTACTGTGGAAATTGCTACCTTCATAGTCAGCCCTGCAGAGGACCGTGTAACCTTTGATTATGTGAGATGACAAACTGACCGTTCAGTTAGATGGTGGATGAGCAAAGAATGAAGCAGCCAAACCATCACTTGATAAGTTTCCATCTATGATTACTTGCAAATCAAACTATACTTGTTTTTATCCCCTTTCATATTAACTGTGATGAGTGAGGTGAAGATCAGTTTCCAGGAACCGGCTGTTGAAAAGAAATGGGCAGCCAAGGAAGCCAGTGGGTAGAAACTACTTTTCCCTGCTATGTGGCATGATTGGATTCATTTATAAATGACTGGGTTCAAACGTTGCAGCTAAACCACACGTTTTCTGATGGTTTTTGCATAGTTTTCAAAAGGGTACAGATAATAATAAAATAACTTCTTTTGACTTAAGGAACCCTGAACAGATCTGACCTTTGTCAAGTAACAAGCAACTAAACTCAGCCTCTGTGAGGTGTCATGAGGCAGATGCTCAACAACTGAATAATCTGAAAGAATTTAAAAATGCATCTCTTATTTGGTTGAAGAAAGATTTTTTTTAGAACTGTATTTAGGATTGTTATTAAAGAACACTTTGATAATCAGGAAAAAACCCAAAATAAAATTAATTTATTGTACTTTGGCTGATATTGATCAGTAAATAATCAAATATAAAATAATTTAATTTTCATACACGATCAGACAAAGCACCACATTAAAAGTAAATATTTAGCTTGTATTTCCCACACAATACAAAAGAGCATATTTCTTCTTCTAAGGTATTAGAACTCACCTGGAAAACCATTGGCTCTATTGTTTCTCAGGAACATTATTCCCACCAGCCACCACATCAAAATTAGCCCTGGAGAGAAGAAATAGCAGCAAACATGAAGCACTTTCTGTACAAATAAAAAATGTCAAACTTTTAATTTGCACCTTTGTCTAAGAGTTAAATGGGTTTACGGGATAATTAATGAGGTTTTATTTTGCAGTTCTCTTTTGCAATGCAAATGCAATGCCACTGAAGTGGCTAGGTGGAGGTGAATGAGAAATAAATCTGACATTAGAAACACTTCACATTATTCTCCCTAAATAATCCATGGTAAGAAGTAGGCTCCTAAATTGGGTTCTCTGAATTAATATTCCAGAGCTATCTTGTCTCCATTAGCTGTTTATGGAATTAGGTTCCTAATTTAAAAGCAGTGAATAAGCCACTTGAGGTCTGTTGCAGCAAGAAAACATCAATAATTCTATATTAGTTTATCTGAGATCTCACCTTTTAATTTGGAAAATCTCAATATTTTAACCTCTTTCATACAAAATGAAATTTCTAAAGTCACTGCATGAAATTCACCTTTAGTACAAACACATCAAACAAAAGATGGTAGACAAGACATGAAAATCACCTTCTTAATATAAAGCAATAAATGTTTTCATGCCTATCAGTGGCTATGGTTTTTCTTTCCAATGATTCATGTCTGCACTGGACAATATTTTCTGGCTACTGTAGATGTTTAAAAGATGTGAAAATGATTCTGCTTATTGATTTCCCTTCATGCTTAGCAGATAAATCAATAGGATGTGAAGATGAGGCTCCATTAAATAGATTTCTGGTGACATCACTTTTGCCTGAATGTTTCCACAATAATGACCCTTGAGTGTCTCTGTGAGAGGTCATTCAAACAAAGGAGTGCAGTAAAATCATATGTTTCTTGTGGGTTTAAGCTACAATTTCTTCTTCTAGGATACTTCTATGTGTTAGTTAATAGTTCTGCTATGATGTAGGTACAATCCATTCAGATAAAAACAGAAAGAAGGTACATTATTTCATTGTGCATGTTAAACAACCCCAACTGACCTTACCTCTCAAATATATGACTGCTATAGTCTAATAGAAGCCCATGATATAAGTGTCTGCCAGAAGGGCTATATATGCACAGTCTAGAGACCATCCTTTGGGAAATTGTTGTGAAAGCTGCAATGATTACTGTAGAAGAGTACCTAATGGCAAAACTTTTGCAAGCTTTTTTCCTTGTAAGATTCTAACCAGAAAGATACCTGAAAAGGGTCTGGTCCCCAAATTGCAACACAATCCACAAGCTGAGGTTTTTGTGGTTAACACCATTTTACTATTGTCCCAATTGCCATAAGTACCTCCTCAGGGACGAAGATCCCTTACTGCAAGGCACAAGAGAAAGAGCAAAAAAACAGGAGGGTCCACATACAAAACTTTCCACAACCTTTGTGTGACACACGAGGTGACAGGGAGGTATTGGAAGGCTGTAGAAGGATGCTACCTAAGTACTACTGAAATTATGTTATAAGCTTTATGTTTAAAGAAAATTTGAAAAGTGACATGAAAGGGTTATGGTGTGAGACGGCTTTGCATTGTCTATTGACTTTCACCTGTGGACAGTATCACTGTTGAGAACTATCACGGGTTGGGATTGAAGGACTATGCTTAATGAAGTTTAGGCTGAACTCAGGTGACTACACATCCTTAAGCCACAAGAAACTGGTAGAAATTTTAATTTTTTAACAGAAGAGAGACAAATGGAATTGAGATGTTGATCAAGTAATCACATAGTCAAAGATGGTTTTGTTTGTGGGATTAAAAAGAGAATCTTGTGGAGAAAGGTTGAGTGAATAAATAGTTTGGAGGAGAACTAGGAGAAAATTGAATCATCAGGGAAGGGCAATATTTCAAGAAAAAGAGAATGGTGGCAGTATTGAAGGCAGCTGTCAGGCCGCAGAGATGAAGACAGAGTATGGGTTCTGGGACTTGGCTAAGAATAGGCCATTAAAAATTTTGGCATGAGTGCTTTGAATTGATCGAGTGCAAAGGATGCAAGGCAGTGCTAACAGGTCTGAGCATTGAATTGAGGGAATTGAAAACAGCATGGTAAATAGGAATAAAGATAAATGAGAACAGGAAGGTAAAGTGGTCTCTGCAGAAGCAAATGGGCTGAAGTGTGACATTGTTTGTTTTTAATAGGAAATAACCAGAGCAGGATTGTATAATGAAGATGGGAAAAGTAAAAACCGCAGTATATGAGAAACTTAGGAAAAAAGTAATATGACAGTGAATGAAAGAATGGTTGGCAGCTGTGATGGGATGGAATAAAGTGCAGAGGTTGGATGGCATTTTTCAATCAATGTCAAAAGAGAAGAAAGGAGAAATGAAAAGTAAGCAAAAGAAAGGAATAAGGTCATGTTACATGTTTGATAATTTTATCTCCAAAGAAGCTATTGAGAATGTGTGAAGACATAGCAGGCAGGATGTAGAAGAATGGCAGAGATTTAAGCGTGTCTTCTGATGAACACATGATAAAGGTCAGCTATGAGAGGGATGGGAGCAATCAAGAATTAACTGATGCTGGTAGACTAGAGATAACAGAAACCCCAAGTGACAGGGTCTGATAGACTATAGAAAGTGCATTGGGCTTGTAGAGGGGAAATTCAGAAACCAAATGGTCTAGAAGAGTAGGACAGGGTAGAGATCAACTAATTAAATTCTCTCTGCAGGAGGAGAAAAACAGCATGAAAATCTAGAGTCAGAGCAGACACCATCCACCAGAAGGATTGGGGGGAAATTGCCCCCAGTTGCTTCCAGGATGACCCTGACCACAGTGCTTGTAAAAACAAGAGGAAATTTTGGGCTTCAATGTCTTTGACAAGCTCAAAGCTCTCAGTGGGTCCCCAGTGAACATCCTCAGATGTCTAAATGCCTTTTTGGTGCCAATTATCTCCTCAAATGTGATTTTTACCCGGAGAGAAACAATCCAACTACTCTGGTTACTCTGATCTTTTTTCTTTCTTCTAATGGCAGAAATAATCATCTGACATTTGTCCAGCACTGAGGAAAGGTAGGAACAAAAGTAAACAACCTCAAAGCATCTGGGTCATCTTATGACTTCATTTGGCCTCTGAGTTGTTACAAGACAAAAAAGTGCAGTTTCTGTCAAATATGAAGAACTACTTAAAATGGCAATTTAATTTTTCCAACTATGCAATCGACACTAAGTAGTCAATAAAATGATTGTTAAAATCACTACATGTAGATTTCTGATAAGCAGAAGTAAAATTATGAAATGCAGAGCTACACACATCAAAAAGATTGTAGGGTATTTGGTTTTGCTTTTGTTGCATAGCGTGTACCTTACAGAGAAAGTTTCAAGAGGCAGCTTCATGAGAAAGTGTTATCCCAAGAAACTAGGACCATCTCCTTCAGGGAGAAGGATATTACAAAACCAATCAGTGCAATTCTTTTTAATATAACACTCAGTCTATGTGGTTTTCCCTGGAAGAAGGGCAATATTGCTTTGGAAGATAGGGATTGTCATCCCCTCGTTGGCACTTTGATATGCTGACAGTGCCCTCCTATGGTTGAGTGCTACTTTAGATTACAGCAAGGCAGAACCTCCTGGATAGGAAGATCTCAACAGCTGTGTACAAGAGCAGCCATTCCTGTATCGCCCATCCCCATGGGGTATAGTGTGGTCCTTCTGGAAACACTGTCCCACCAATAGGTAAGAAACTCAGTTCCATATGCTAATCAAAAAAATATTTGTAATGTAATCATCTTTCCCTGCAGGAATCTTCGTAGTGTGCAGCACTGGATGGTCAACTGGCTGAATCAGTCAAAAGGTTTTCTTGCTCTCTCTATTTTTTCTGCTCCTTCTGAAGCAGCTGGTATTGACTAATCTAGCCTGGCAAGTCCCATGCCCTTTATCTCATGAGAGATCTGGCATTAGTCTGGGTTCACACATTATGTGAAAAGCTTATCTGAACTTCTGTCATTACCTGACACTCTGTGGTTGTCCTGCTGCACCAGGGCTGAACCAGTGGCTCAGAGGTTATTAATTATTTTCATCCCTTCTGGAAAATATGTAAAAATAGGAACAAGATGAAGCAGACATCCACTGAAGAGATCTATATTTATTGAGAGGATCTATATTAATAATTCAGACAGAAAGGTTCATCTTGCAACAGAAGCCTCTGTACTATAAACCAGGCAAATAATCCTTCTGCTGTGTGCCAAACTCCATGGTGACCATCATGTTTCCAGCATCTCATCCAATATTTTGCTGATGCCAGCCTTCCTGTGAGATCACTGCACTCTGGGTTGCATTTCTTCCTATCCTGACCCCTGTGATACGAGCTCTTCCTCTACTTATGCAACTGCTACAGAGTGCAGTCTATCACATCTAGGCTGCTCTGGAGTAGTTAGAAACTTGTGCAGATATCCCTGATCTGGAGGTTTGTCACAGTCTTGGGAAAAAAAAAGGCAACCCTAGAAGAGCAAACCAAATGAATGAGCTCTTTAAATCCTCTCCTTACAAGCTAAGCTCTACAGTAGAGGTGTGTGTCCATCCCCCTCCTAAAGAACAGAAAGATAGCTGTGATCAGTGATTCCCAAGATGCACAGGAGTTAGTGACCTTCACCAGCATTTTCCTATTGCTGTGATGTTTTTAGGGAGGACAACGCTGAATATAGCCTGCAGATCCTTTTGGGATCATACCTTCAGTTGTTAGAGAGGTGCCTCCCCGGTTCTGGGTCCTCAAATAATGCTACACAATCAAGGAGAGCTGAGTTAACAAAGATTTTGATGGGACAAGACTGTTAATCTAGCATTTTGGCTTCCTCTGCTGTCACTCGGGCTGCAAATGGTGCTGCCATCTGCTTTCCTCTGTGTTCTCATCCAGGCTACAAGATGTGCCCTTGAGAGACTGAAAAAAACCCGAAAGAATAAAAAGGATGAGCTTGATTTCAGGCTGCAGCCTGAAGTTTGTGCCAGTTGTTGGCAGAACGCTTTGTTTGTAGGCAGCCATGGGGTGTTAAGACAAATGGCTGTTCTGCTGTGGAATAGATTTTCCAAGAAAAATGTTGGGATTTATCCACGACACTCTCATATGCATAATGAGACTCAATCTGGAGGCTTTAAATGGTCTCCTTGCCTTCTTAGAAACACATTTCCTCCACTGACAGAAATATATTTTCACTCTTTTCATCTGATTGAGGGAGCTCTGAGACTATTTTTGTCACTTTTTTGTCTTTAGAGTTGTCAATTCCATCACAAGAGGTATGACTGTGTAGAACTACATTTTTTTCCCCCCTTAACAATGTTATAGGCTTTTATGACCTGTTTAATAGCACAGTTATATAATACAGAAACAGAAGAGTCCTGGGAAGAGCCTTTCTAGAAACCAAGTTCTCCATCTTCTTTGTTTATACTGTCACGTATGAAATGCATCAGGATTTAAGGGGGGAAAAACAAAACCAAAAACCATGACAAAACTTTGTCCAAAAGTTGTAATGAAGCATCTGAACCACATAACCTGTTGTAAACTAGGATACCTTTCTGGCTCAACTAATCAGACTCCTAAAATCAGACTAATCTTAGAAGTTTGTGGTGAGATGAGAGAACTCCTGATGTCTCCTAACATAAATTATTTCAAAAGCAAACACTAGCTGAGGGAGTAGATATAAACCACAGATGAGACAAAAAGGAGGAAAATAAAAAATAACATCTGTGAGGATATATACAAATTTCTCCTATAGAGATTTAATGTCATTGCATTTCATTTCTGATATGTTGTTATGATATTTTTAAAGACATAAGATGCCTCTTTCCTTTTTCTTTTGTTGTGAAACAGGCAGGAAATGAAATGGCATTTATTTTAACATCTAATGACAACACGAACTTTAATGTCATATAGAAGCTTGGAAGGAGATTTTTTTTTTTTCTCACTCTACATTTTTGAGATTTTACTGCTGTCTGCTATATATATGGGTAAAAAGGTAACTAACTCTTTGTGTGTGCATAGAAATTGACCTTTGTGTAGCCAATTGAGCCTTATTGAGTAGCCAATGTCCTGGCGATCACCGGGTAGCGATTTACCAGAATCCTTTCCCTGAGTGCTTTGAACCAGGACCTTGAATATGGGTCTCTTGAACCTAATGTGAGTTACAATGAAGAGACACTTCCCAAATCTTAAGCAGCTCTAATTTTGCAAGACACTAATTTTAAAAAGTAATTCAAAGTTAATTTAGATTAGGGTCTGTCTTTACAAGATGGTAGCTCCCACATTACTTAACTCTATATCTCCTGCTTCTCCCTCCTTCACGCTAACTTGTAAAATTGTTACTATTTCAGTGATGTAATTCATTTACCAAAACCTTAAACATTGTGTTGTCTGCACAGTGTTTCAACTACAAAGTATCTTTGCCTCAAAGGAAGATATAAATAAATAAAAAGTCGTAGTTCTTTTTGATCATTTTTTGAAGGAAATACTATAAACCAAATTATCATCTGGTGCTAGTTTGTCTAGACTCCAGAGGTAGGATTGTTGTACATTCCTGAATCAGCATAACTGTCTCAGTACTACGAAGAAATAACATAAGGAGGAAGGAGATTTAAGTTAATAGGTTGCTACAACATGTGCTCTAATCCTCACTTTTCAAAATAATTGAGCAAGAGTCAATGCAAAATCCAACTGAGGAGGAAAAAATTTCTTCTTACAGGTGCATATTGAGGTACCACTGACATAAGCACAGTTTTAAGGACACAGCTGTTCTAAACTGACCCATCAAGCTAAACTATTGCTGATTATTGAATGCCAGGCAGCCACAAAAGCTCGTAGTGATTTTTTTCCCATAAGTTATGTGGACATGACAAGTACAAGCAATTTCTTAAAGTTTTAAGTATTTTCATGATCTTGGGCTTAGAGTTCTTCTAAGAAGAAGGAGCTGAGGTTAAATCTTTGCAGCCTTCAGGTAAACTATGTAATGACATTTTAAGACATAAGGCAAAGGCACATCACTTTTTTTAGAAAAGACCTGAAAAAGAGAAAGAGGAAGAAGGTATGGCTAAACAGCTGGGGAAGGTGGTCATTCAAGGGAGCATTTGATCAAAAAAATATTCAAAATATTGAACATTTTCCTTACTTTGACTGAGTAGACAAGGACTTATCCAACTGGAGAAAAGACAGCTGAAGGAGAGTTTGATAGAAGTCCATAAAATCATGCCTGGTGAGGACTTGTAGCTTTTAGAAAGTCTGAAGTTCTGTTTAAATGAAAAAAATAGAATACAGGTGCTGGCAAGCTGAATGTAAGAGACACAGTAAGATGGACTGAGGTTTTTTTTGCTTGTGCTTGAAAAGTATTTACCGGTAGTTTTTATACACTTAATACATTGTTCCTCAAACACATTAAGAGTAAAAAGCCTTTCAGAAGGTCTCTAGAGGCAATAGATAATAAAGGCATAAAAGGAGCATTCAGAGAAAAAAGGGCCAACCAGAAAACTAAATTAATTTTCTGCCTTTGTATTCATTGTGGGAGAGCCTGGGGAGGTTCCCACACTGGAACCCTTCATTACTGGGTATTCACTGAAGATCTGAATCAAATTGAAGTGTCAATAAATGTTACAGAGCAAACAACAAAATTGAACAGGAACAAATTGCATCAATCAGCATTTACCTAAGAATTCTAAAGGAGTTCAAGAACCGGAAAGTTGAACAACTGTCAGTGGTATATAAAGTATCACTTAAAACCACTATTATACCTGAGAACAAGAAAGCAGCAGATAACAGTAAAGATGGCAAATTTTCCAGAAATATACCATGAATGATCCAGGGAACTACAAGCTATTAAATGTAACATAAAACCAGCACATCAGGAATCAATCTGAGTTTTTTTGGAAAAGAAAGTCCTTAGTCTACACAAATTTCCGTAGCTCAGAAAGAGTGAAAAAAGAAAATGGTGTGCTAGAAGTTATTAGAGAAGGAGCAAAGAACAAATAGAAAACATTTATGCTCTTGTGTAAGTCAGTACCATGCAGTTCCCATCCTCCTCTACAAGAAGGCTCAAAGAAGGGCAACAAAGATGAAAAGGAATATTGAATATTTTCCTTACTTTGAGTAGACAAGGACTTATCCAACTGGAGAAAAGACAGCTGAAGGAGATTTTGATAGAGGTCCGTAAAATCATGCCTGGTGAGGGCAAAAAGAGATTGATTATCCAGTGTCTCTTCCACTACAATAACTAGGAGGCATCAAATGCAATTAGCTGTGAGCAGATTAAAAAAACAATATAGAAAAGCAGCTTCCCTTACATCTCACGTGTCTGAGCTGCAGAGCAACTTGCTGCAGTACACTGGGGATGCTAAAAGTCATAGGAACCAAAAAGAAACAAGTTTAGAGGAAGAAATACATCAAGGTATGTTAAATAGATACTATCACCTCTGTCTCAGAAGGTATGTGAAACAAAAGTTTTTGGTGGCTAACTTGGGGAAATAGCCCATTCCTAAAGAAAATCTTTCTTAAGCTGTTGACTTCTTGTCACGTGAGAAAAAACATATGTGTTTTGACAGATCTTTGGTCTGACATAATATTACTTTTCTCTTTATCTTTCAGTTTTCATTCTTACTTTCAAATGTTAAAGACAACAACAAATTGTATTTCTATTTGCTTCAGGGGCCAGTTAGTGAAAACTTTGCCCACTTTACAGGGAAGTTGTTCAGATATGTTTATTGTTGAAGCTGGAGGGAGTGAGAGAAGCATGTAAGCAATATAACAAGACGTAAGTTTGAAAATATATTAATTTCACAAAGATAACAAGGCAATTATGTCATTGTTTAAAATAACATGTTAATTAAAATAATGTTTTAAAACAAAGTTATGGAGAACAAGATGATCCAAGAAACAACATAAACAGAACTGAATAAAAGGGAAAATCTGTAATGCCGATGGACAGATGAAAAAGAAACATTTTGGAAATCTATCTCACATCATTAATTTCTGCAGGATATTTCTCTGTTTGGAACACATCATCTGCTCAGGCACACATACAAAATAATGAACAGCATGTTATTAGCTGAAATTCAGGGGGTCAAATCTGCCCGCTTCTATGTCCCTGAAAAGTGCTGCTTTCCTCTTGCTCACAGCAGCTGCTGCGGAGCGGTGAGCGCAGGTTGGAGTGAATACAGCAGGGTCTGACTGGTACGTGAAGCTGATGGGTGGAAATTGAAGTCATTGGAGTCAACACATATTCTATGACAGCTGTTGGTAGGAGATGGTAAGGACCACAGTGTCAAATTCAATCTCATTTTAACTCCATAGAGCCAGAGGGATTTCAAAGCAAATTTGCGTGTTTTTTTTGTTTGTTTGTTTGTTTGTTTTTTTAGAGTGTGTATCCCTTTTCAGTTACACAACTGAATAACTGAAAAATACACTTATATGTTGCATGGTAGCAAATTATAATAGTGTGTACTCGTGTAAACTCATGTTGTCTACTTGCCCAAGAGCAATTGATCTTTGCCTATTTTATCAAAACTTATTGTATACAAGAAGGCTGTTGTCACATCCTGTCTCCAGCTTTCTTTTTCTAAGTTCAATATTACAAGTCCTTCAGCCTTTCCTCATAGCTTGTATATTCTAACTAAACTTCTTATTTCTGTTTTTGTTATAGATCATTTTCTCCAGTTCATCAATCACTTTCCAAAGACTGAAGCTTGTATTCTACCTGACATGATTCCACTGCTTAAAGAGTAGTTTAAGCACCAAGCACCTGGCCTTTGTCCAAGACCTTCTTAGTCTTGCAGTGCAGAGGAAAGAAAAAAAAAAAAAAAAAAAAGCCTTCAAGCTGTATTTGTTGATTTGTCTTTTATAATCTGAGGATTATTTTCTGGAAGATTTCTAAAGACAGCCCAACAGCTTGTCCTACAATTTCCCCCTTTCCATTTTGCTTTCTGAAGTGTAGGACATGGGTTGAATTTAAGCTGATTCATTTCACCTCCCTATCTACTGAAAATATTGGGTTTTAATTTCATTCTCCAAAGTGATTGTCCCCTTTCCCTGTTTTGATGTCCTGTGTAACCAGATCCAAAATACTGTGGTGATTTCATCAGATCTGTATTTTCTTGTTTTGCTAATTAGACACTGAAAAGTGTTGAAATGTTTTCCTGAATAAATATGTGTACATACTAAAGCCTTAATGGGAATTTGTTAATTTAATCATCAGATCTGTATTTTCTTGTTTTGCTAATTAGACACTGAAAAGTGTTGAAATGTTTTCCTGAATATGTGTACATATTAAAGCCTTAATGGGAATTTATTAATTTAATTATAAAACTAGCTATTCTTCTTTGTCTGTTAAGACTACCATCTGAGAGAACAGCTGGGTTTTGATCTTTTTGAAGCTTGTAGGTTAAAAAGTTTTCCATCTTTACTTTTTAATCCCGAGTCCCTCTCTAGTTGACCGCTTTCACATAAATAACCTTTTAATGAGAATGAAGTCTTATACCCCACAATTTTAATTTAACTAATTATTTCTCATCTGTTAGAATCCAATTCAAAACTAAGCCATTCTAATAAGTTCTGCAAGCTTCTGGACAGAAAAGGTTTCTTCAAGTATTTCAGGAACACCCAACATATTCCAGAGTCTGCCATGTTTCTTTCACAATAGCTAAGTAATTAAAGTCATCCTCTGTTATTGACAGATTCTCTCCTTCGACTGACTTTCTTAACGGGTTGCAAAACGTTCATCAATCCATTGCCATCCAGTGAAAGATGTTACCTCTCACCGACATCATTCATAAAGCGGGATATCTAGGGTTCCTACAGATCCTCGGAACAATATCCATACACACCATTCAGGAAATCTGATCATTTAGCATGAGTGATGGTAGGGATGGTTTCAAATTTGCCTTGAGCAATGAAAATCCTAAAGCCAGGACTATCTCTTTCTACATAGCAAAACCTACGAAGCTAGGCAGAGCATGTATGGTGCACAATACACACAAAGAATGAAAGCCCTTCTCCAAATTCAATGAACAAAGTACTCTAAATAGTCAAGAGTCCAAAGGCACCAATGTGCTTTTAGGCTCTGTATCAACTTCAATAACATAAGAGTTAAGTAAATTATTTAATGGCTTCCTTTGCTATAAAGGAAACATAATCGCAGCTCTGCTGGGTAACACATTGAACAGTCATGATCAAAAGCTTTCTTTCTGCTTTGTCTACTGTACCATCTGCTTATTCCTTCCAGAACTTCACTCTGGCAAGTGATCGACTCGTTGTAATACAGCTTGGCAGATAAGTGACATTATAGCACACTTTGTTTGTGTGTGTCTCTGCATGCTCACATTTATAAATATTCATAAAGTTACTTTTTAATGAAATTAAATATACAGCAACACAGCACTTATCTGTGTTTGCTGTAGTGAATCTGTAGTGGAATGGATTTCTTGCATTTACTGTTAGGAAAAAAAAAAAAAACAACCAGAAAATATAAATAATATTTTTACCCTGGAGTTACAGACCAGATTTTCTAAGACTCCAGGGCTATTCTTGGGAGATTGGTTTCTAGCATAATGAACAGACTAAAATCCACAGGTCAGGAAAATTACAGGTGAGGGAGCTACATATGCTGCTAAATTATAAAACAGAGAAATTGTAAGCTAGAGGTAAAGTCAGCATACAATAAACTTGCTTTGGAGAGCAAGTGCCTATTTGGAGGGTGGGCTACTGAGCAAAAAGGTCTGATGAACTTTGTCAGTAGACACCTGGACAGATGGTGACATCCTATTTTGTAAAATATTCTAACTTCTTCACTACCACTTATTAATATCAACCTTGTCAGACAACAATCAATGGAAAAGCAATACAACTAGTCAATAAATTGTGTTTTCTAAACAATCTTCTTAAAATGGTAACCTCTTCAACCACTGGGAACTTGTTCACATTTTTTTCCTTTTCAAGTACCAAGAAAGGCTCTAATAAACATATTAACCTGCCATTGACATTTCTCTAAAATCCTTTGCTAGCCACCCTGAATATCATGGGTCATAATCCTTACAAGCATGTAGCACAAGGAGGGCTTCAGGTTTCTTTGATTATGATGTGGCAAAATAGATAAGCTGTTTGAATTCTGCAAAGCAATGTTTGCAATGTGTACTGGAATTTTGAGCAGCTGTTTGTTTGACCATGACTGTGCCCTTTTTACTCTCTATTCATTAACATTCTTATGGGTGTTTCGGGGAGCTTGTTTACAGGAATATTTGAATAGCTGCACATCATAAACCTTTACAAGCAAAAAATAGTGTTTTGATTTATGCTATTTTTGCTCTATTTTGTGTATTTTTGTTAGCCTTTGTTCATCTATTTAAGTTTCAATCGCGCCATGTCAAAAGCAGAACTTAACTCCATGTTATAGGTGTCAGAGTCATATGAGTAATACCTTGTGAACATTCAAAGTGAACAAAATTCAGGCAGACTTTTAATAAGAAGTTGTTAGCCCCAAGTGTCTAAGAAATGTTTGCAAAACACCGCATTGGGTCACAATGGGATGAGTCAGTCCATGCACAAGGAGTACGTTCACATGCCAGCTGCTTTCCTTATGAAAGCCATAAACCTCACTGGATGTTTTCTATGTGGAGTTCCTTTCCTGTGTCTGGGTTTCAGGGTACCTCTCTGAGCAAAGAGGGCTCTGGCAGGGCACTTTCTGTCCCTGGCTATGATGAAACTGTGAGAAGGAAGAACAGGATTACCCTCATTCATTTAGGAAAATAATATATTCTTCTGCATGATGACAAAGGTACTTATCACTATAACCCTTCTGAGTAATAGTAGGATATATGTACACAAAAAAAATTATAACTACAGTTGAGTGATAACTTAAGCAATGGTTCTGGTTTCAGCTGGGACAGAGTTAACTTTCTTCACAGTAGCTAGTAAGAGGCTGTGTTTTGGATTTGTGCTGAGAAGGCAGCTGATAATGTGCTGATGTGGTATGTTGGGTGATATGAGATCCTCTTATTCCTGCATTCTTTAGGTTAATAAGAGAAAACAATATATGGATTAATCTCCTTTGGACAATGCTAAAAATCTTTAGGTACAAGAGAAACCACCTCCTCCCTTCTGGTAGACATGGCAAAACACTGTGGAAGTTAATGGAACTCCATCAATTTACAACAAAAGAGAGAAGGTGGCCATTGTTCCTGTGGAATTTCTACAAGCAACACACAGCTTCTGCCTCATGGACCTTGAAAATACTTATTCCTCAGATGCTTAAAAAGCAATGGCAATCAAAAATGCTTTTAAAGCCACGCTATGTGGGGAAAATTGTGACAATCATAGTTGCGTCTGTGCTTACATACATAGAAACACATACACTCACATTTTGGGATGACAAACAAAACACTCCCACAGTTTCCACCATTAGTTATCTAAATTTTTGTCGTTTGGCAAAAGATCTGTGAACATTTTCATGATTCCTTCAAAGTCAATAAATAATGAGGATGGTTTCAATGTGAGAGCTGCCAGCTCTAGAATCCTCAACATACTGCAAACTATCGAGGCAGAAAGCAGCCCTCAGAACTCTGAAGTGTGCTTTTGGACTGTGACACTGGGTGTCCCTGGGTTTTTTTTGTACAAGTAATATACCACTACAGAGATGCTGCTAAATATACAGAATTTCCTTGAATAAGCTATTTGTATAACTTTAGAGATAACCAGTCCTACTAATATAGATTGGTTCTTAATGAGCATTGAATTAAGATTAAATATGTTACTAATTGTAATTAACCTACTCAAGATATGGTTGTCAGTTACCAGCAACCCACTTCCAGATTCTCGGTTTTATCCTAAGCCACAAGTTGAGTGATTTGATAGATATATTCTCCATTCAAGATGCAAATATATTTTTCTGGCTATTTTTTCCCCATTTTCTTTTGCTTACGAAATTTTTATTGCAGCTTTCTGAAGCTCTGTTGAAGTCTGGAATATTACAAAATCATCAGGAAGATGAGTAAGAAAGTGAAAAACTGGAGTTTGTCAGATGTCTTAGCATCCCGTCACGTGATAGTACTAATACTAGATTTATGATGTTTCCATTTTGGAAGTGAGAGGGAATTAGTCATAAAACCTTTAAGAACTTTCTCAAACAGTTCTGTACAAGATTGATTTTGATGATGCAATAGAAAAAACATTGACATACATTACTAAGAAAACGTGCTCCATTTCAGAGGTGATGTCATGCGTGCTTGTTGAGAAATCATAAACCTATCTCCCTCTTCTGCTGACATATTATGCTATTCCTATTGACTAAAACTAGTGTGCTAATTCTTCACAAGAAATGCATCAGGGCTACCTAAAAGGGGAGACTGGTTTTTTTATTTTATTTATTTCCTAATTGAAACAGTCATTCTAGAGCCAGTTTCCACTCATATTTTTCTTGTATTCAAATACCATTTTTAACATGTCAATTTTTTTTTCCTTTAATGGCTTGGTTGCTAAAAAAGTCTAAAGTTTTGCTTTTAGAACTACTGGAACAGCAGATAATGAGGTGAATATTAATTAGTTTTATTGCTAAGAAAATTGCATTGCCAATCATTGTTACTGACTAATGGATAATGATATGAAATTACAGTAAGATAAATGATTATTCCTGCTAACCAGCAAATATTCTGTTCTGCAGTGCATAATTTTCTAAAATAGAGAAATGTAAATGCAAAAAAAAGCTGCATCATCTGAAGAATTTCATTTCACAAGCTGCCAAGAAAGATGAAGATGAGAAATAATTAAAAGTGAATGAATAATTTGAGATACTGCTTGGAGAACATGATAGTGTTATTTCTTGATGTTTCTCGGTTTTATTCAATTTTCCTCTCCTTAGTATCTTTTTCTTACTCAGAATGCAGGTGTGGAAAACACATAACTTCATATCTGACCTGAAGGTTATGAAGTCCTTTTAAACACAGAAGGATAGGATAGGAAAGGTATTTGGACATGGGCTACAGCTGCTTCTCCAAAAAAGTAATAGGGAGAGGGAGAGAGACAGGAATACCAACATCAGGCTTGAACAAGGTAATAAGAAGATTTAAGAATGTCAGCTCTAATTACTGTCATTGACCATCTTAATAAGAACTTGAGTGTGACCAATAAGCATCATTCCCATCACATCAAGCAGAAATTCTGTGTCAAATCCTCTACAAGATGTCTTTGATGTTGCAGTACAAACTGAGAAAATGAATAAATATATCACTTAGAGATACACAGCCTGAAGATGTGTAGCTGCTGGTGTTTGGGAGTGCTCTGAGTTTATGAAATACAGTAACCAGCCAAAGCAAACAACAGATACCAGAATAGAATGTGCTTACCAATAGATAATTCATTATGTAGGGTATAAAGAAGACTTTCAAGCTATGAAAAGGAAATCTGTTACTTGCCTTCACCGATCTGAGGGCCTGGACAGTCAGGGCTGGATTCAGTGGCCTGTGTGTGGGCACCATACTGGAAAAGCACACCATCTGCCATGGCAGAGTGACATGGGATGTACAGGAGCTCTAGATCCTCCTTGAAAGGCAAGTGAAGGCCAGGCAAGACACCCTACAGAACCATGAATGACCAATTTTCCAACACTAAAACTTGCGCTTTGACTCCAGTGCACAGTGTGCAAACTGCTAAGCTTGATATCAACCCGGTGTTCAGACTGCCCCCCAGAAAACAAACCCTGACAAATCCTACATCAAGTCCACCTACTTAGCAAAGAAAGGCTGAGTATGCCAGATCAGTGGACAAGATGGGATTTACAGACAGGGTCTATCACAAGAATTACAATCTCAGCCAGTTTAAAGGAATTTAATGCGTAATATTAAGGTTCCTCTTGAATTTACAGGAGTGCCACCACTGGAAGACCAATTCAGATGTTGTGTAGCAAAATGATTATTAAAATATGCCTCTGTTCCCCACCTGTCCTAAGGGGCAGCATGACCAAGTTTGCCCCATTTGGCACCTTGCTCAGCACTTGCTGTGGGAAGAGTAGCATCCTCCGAGGAAGCAGGGTTTGGGAAGGTGTTTGCAAATGAAGAAGTATGCACTTAACTCCCAGCATGATTTATGAGACACTTTTGTCTGTAGTATAGCTGTCATACACAGTCAATAGGAGATTTCCCCAAGGCAAAGGAGAAAAATAAAGCCTAAACCTACAGCTGTCCTCTGAGACCTATAAGGGCTGTATCATCTTAATCTGTAGAAGTCTTCAAAGAGTAAGGGATTTTGCAAGCAGGCTATAATTTAAACACTATATGACATTTTCTTAATGCCATTCCCACCTGAGACTGCAGTAACAGCCCCTGTGTTTCCAGTCCCACTGTGTCAGCAGAGGCTGATCTAGACAGTAGTACAGAGCACAATGTGTTTGCCATTTCAGTCCCTGTCACAGGGCAGCCTTGCCCAAGCTCAGTTTCTACCATTTGTTTTCAAATTTGCTCACACAATACATTCTCCTTGGTGTTTTTTCTGCAGTCCTTTTTCCTTTCATTGTCACGTTTTGTTTCTGAGCTCCCACCATGGTTCAGGTCTGATTATTATTTTTGGCTGCCAGCAAAGGATAATAAAGGAAAAAAAAAATCCCAGCCTTTTTCCTAACAACACTGCACATAATCAACAGGAGAAGAGCTGAAAGTAATGTGTCTCTTTTTCCACAGGCAGGCTTTCTTGTCATGCCCTGTATGCCATTCCCTACTGAGATTTTAACTATTGCAGGATAAGCCAGATCATAATTATGTTCAAATTGAGCAAGGCTACCTATAGAACTGTTTTTTTTTTTTTTTCACATAAAATCTTTCTTTCCTCTGTAACTGTTTGCTAGGAGCTTCTCTGCCATCCAAAGACAAGGAAAAAGCACAACAGAAAAACAGTAACAGAGAGGAACCGACTCCCTGCGGAAGAGTTGAGCTTTGAGCTTCTGGAGACTCATTGACACAAACCGACACGATGCTGCAGTGGGGGGGAACTTCCAGGTCTCAGGAAATATGGATCTACAACAGCCAGCTATAGATTCTGTATGTGTGGAAAAGCAATACAAACCAAGCTGCTGTGGTACAAAGGATTTACCAGCAGGAGTTTGAGGCAGATCCATTTCAGCACAACAGCCAACAGCGCTTTCGGCAGGGAAGCCGTTAGCAGTGCGCTGAACGTGTGACGTTTTACATGACCCTGTTCCTTCCCGAAAGAAATGCACCTTTTTTTAAAGGTCTACTTAAAAACCACATTTCAATTCAGTTTCTTAATGCAAACTTTTCTCTAATGCTGTCCCTTACCCAAAGCAGTGTCGTCCAGGATCTGAGCAAACAGCATGTTTTGTGGGAGCCGATTACTGCCAGAGTCCTCAAAAGACAGTAGCTCTCAAACTGCAGTACTGGGGTTTACAGCAACAGAGTTGCTAGCACAAAAGACAAGAGTGAATGCATAAGTGCCATCTCTTTTTCAAGGACACCTGCTTTTCCCCTATTCAGCTGTGTTCTTATTCTTTTTCTTTGCTTTTTATGTCGAAGTCACAGGTAGCTTTTACAGTGTTTTTGTTTTGACAGATCTTCTAAAACAACTGATTGTGACTGTAAAGGGTTAGATAATGGCGTTACCAAATGTAAAATAGCAGCTGTCTACACGAATGACTGAACCTCTTCCCATTTCTGAAATAACTTTCTGAGATATAACACAGGATCTAATTGCACTGGATTTTATAACACTGTGCTTATGATATTGCAGATGCATCATTATTAGCTATTATAGAGCAATTACACCACCATGAAAGTAGAGTAATTCTCCTTTCTCAGAATAAAACATGGAAGATTTCATTGCATTTACAAATCTGAACCAAATGGAGGAGGAGATGTACGGTTATACCAACATTCAGAGCAGATGATTGGAACTATTCAGTGAAGCCAGACTGCAGACAAATTCTCCTGCCTAGCTTTAGCTCTGCTGTCCTAAGGAGCTGTTTAACGTATAAGAAAGCCTCACATTTTTCAACACTCACACTATTTTACTTTACTGATAGTATACTGTGGCCATCATATACAAATGTGACAAGATGTGCTCTAACAAGAGACCGTATTAGACTGCCGAGAAACTAATTTATAGTGTAAGATTCTTGGTGGGAACAAGGCATTAAATCCTCACCCAGCTGAAATAAATGGTAGAAGTCTCATTAATTTCATTTGGGCTGTGATTTCACCCAGTGTGTCTTGTCATATCTTGTGTGGCTCAGAACCAAGATACTGTTCCTCAGCTTCACCATCGCTGATAAAACTCACAAATACTTACCTGATGTTTATTCTACATACTAAATAATACTACTTACTTATTCTGCATTCAGAACAGTAATGATTCAAAACTTTAATAGCTGTCACTGCCTGGTTTTGTTTATTGGTTGTTTTCTTAGTTTAAGTGACTGTATTGCCTCCACTGAAAAATGGATCTCTGCCTCTGCTCATGTATGCCTATGGGTTCTTTCTCCCTTTTCCATAAATTCTTGTGACTTCAGCATCCCTGGACTAGACTATGATGGATAAACTCTGCAGTCACTTCTGCTAAGGACTAATGCACATTCCAACCTCTTTCTGACAGATTTCTCAACACAGCATAAATTCGTTTGCTTTGGATTCTTTTCAGGGCAATATTAATCCTGACCTAAATTGGCAATGTTAATTCTGTCATTACCACAGTTTTGATATTTATTAATCTAAGACATGGCACAATCAAGCTTAAGAAGAGGAAATTATGTTTCCAGGGAAATCCATTACCTTTAATATATACTCAAGTTCCAACCTGCAAAAAATCTAGCAACCTGATACAATAGATAACGTCTTGTTAAATAACTGTCCCTCTACCCTTGTCGCCCCTCACCCACATGCAGGGTCACCTTTTTGGCTTTTCTGGTTGCAGAGAGCCACTTGCAGCTCAGTGGACAGCTGGGGCACTCTTGATAGGTTCTTAAATCTGAAAAAAAATATGGTCCTTCACTTTTGTTAAGTCAGTGCCACATCCCAGTCAACTCTACTTTGTAGTGCCAGTGCAACTGGGACAAGGTTTCTGATGGTTCTTCCTTTTATTGGCACTAGGATCTCAATGCCATCCCAAGCTTGAACAAACTAGTGAGGCACATTTTATCTCATGCCTGGGATGGGAAAGTCCACGGGATGACTTGAGACTATGGTCTTGAATGTTTTGCTGCTTTGAGCAGCTGTCTGGGATTCTTACTCATTTGGAAGTAGAATCGGCCAGCTGGGGGACAGCAGGGGATTGAATTGCTCCTGAAGTTTTCTGATGATGTCTAAGTTAGAGTAAATTTCATCCTGACCTGAATCAGGTTTATCATACTGAGATACTTTCATTTAGACTCACAAAATGAGCAGAACATATTTTTCCGATTTTCTTTGTTTAAATACTTAGGAAAGCATTACCCTTGATACAGACTGTCATAGTATATGTTTCTATCCACATATGCTCCTGCATTTTGAAAACAGCCATAAAAAACTACTGACTCACTCTCCTATCTGTTTCTTTCTATGTTGCCTGGTGCTTGTAACTGATAAGAACATGGTCTCAGCTCTGGGATTCATTTCCTTCCACTACAACTTTTGTTGAGATGCTATGTCTTTATGTTTGCAGTTACAATCTGATAGATTTTAAATTAACAATATCAGAAAGAACATTAATTTGTCTGTGGATGAGTTGTTATGAGGAATAATGGTATAATATTATCAGATGAGCAATTATGAAAATATTTAAATAATGAATGTAATTGCTTACTAAAATCATTACTGTGTACAAATATTTTTATTCCTAATCAATGTTTCCTCAAAGGTATAGCCGTAAATATAAAGAAAGCAACATGTGTATTGTACATGCAAACACATGTATCTAATTCCTCAGCTGATATGAATCATCATTCTGCAATTGCTCTCAGAGTGACACCATTCTGCATGAGCTAAGGATCTGGCTTTTTCAGTCTGCATTGGTTATTTCAGTGTCTCACTTTTTGACTAACCAATGTAAGATATCAGAGACGACAATGATTTTTGGCCAGCAGGCATCAGTGTTGTCTGGCAATCACACAGCTCTGTGGGTGGCATTCTGGCCTCCTGCAGGTTAAGTCAATTTTCCCTCTTACTTCAGTAGGTCTGGATTCTCCATAAAGATAGCACCCAGCACTTAATACTTGCAATTATTTTCAAAAAGGTAACTATATATTATTATTTATTTGGTTTTTTTGCAGTGCAACCATTTTGGAGAAATGCAAAATATAAAAAGGGTTAAAACTGTAAGGGGAGACAATTTTATAAGCCTGATTTCACAAACAAGCCACAAAATTTGCAAAGAAAGCTCTACAGGAATATTTTTTATCTCTAACATCTTCCAGTTTCTGACTACACGTTGTTCTCCCTGCCTAAAAAAAAAAAAAAAAAAAGACACTGGAATTGTGCAAGGAGCATAAAGTTTAAAAGTTAAATGTAGCATACTTCAATTGGAAAACTGAATGAGATGAGAAATGGTTGAGAAAAATGAACAAGATGGTGTCTAATTGCTTTTTAGCTCTGAAATGCTGCAAACTGTTTTATTCATTCACTGCTATAACACTGCCATACATAAATAATTGCATTAATCCCCGTTCTCCCCCACCTTGTATCATATCACAGGGACTGACAGAAAAGTCACAGCAGGGCGTTAACGGAGTGAGGTGAAGAACAGCAGTATGATTCCTAATTAAGAGTCAAGAGTCTTAGATGACACATTATTACTGGAGCTGAACAAGGGTAAAAGACAGATGTTTAATAGCTAGCAAGCTAGCTAGCAATGAGGTACAACAGCACTGCCCTGTTAAGGTACCCTTTCCATTCCAAGGATTTCCATTAATACAGGTGGGTCTGGAGGACAGGGAATATGTGTGTGTACAGATAGTTGCACACACTTAAGGGATGACTGACATATTACCAAATCTTAGCAGCGTTCAAAGAGAAGCCCTACAATTGTCAATGACTCCCATAGCCTGCTTTCTAATCTCAGGACCAGAATTTGGTTGTGGATCCTGACGGGTGGCTTGTCATTTATCGTATGGGTTTCCATGCCTGAGACCATTTTGGCCTTGTATATGTTCTATGCAGTGGTTCACATTCTCTCCCTTATAGATTTATATATGTATATATGTGTATGTGTGTGTGGGGGGGGGTGTTTGCTGAATTAACCTGTGGGTATTCAGTATACGGATAATAAATAGATTTCAAGGGAAGATGTCATCTATTTATCTATGTAGTCATAAGTTCTTTTCAACAGATACTCAAGCACCTTGTGTATCTTATCCTTCTTATTCTTTCACCACTCCAGTAAACTACTATTTCCCATTTCCAAGAACACTGAGAAAGAAGGCTGTTTGTTGATTTATCAACTTTAAATTTAGTAAGAAAGAAATACCTGCAGATCAGAATTGCAAAGTGAATCTTTGCAGCTGCTATATAATGAATGAAATGTGTTTTCCAAGCGAGCCCTTCTAAAATAAGAATCTGATTATATTGTGCTAAGATTCCTTATTCATTTCTATTCTTCTGGTAATTTCATATTTAAAATTATAGTGTAACTTCTTCAGGTCAGAATTACAGCTTTTAGTTCAATGAACTAGCTATTACACCTTAAGTACATTTTTAAAAAATCAGAAGATGGACTTATTTTCTTGTGTTTAATCAAATATAAGAATCATGCATCTCTTTCTGAATGTCCATATGGCTGATTGGACGGGAAGGACAATGCTACTGAAGAAGAAGGATTTTTACATTTGCCAGAGTGTGTATAAAATTATACTTGGATCCAGAAAAGTTCAAGAAAGAAGAATGCTCTCTTCGGAGAATGAAATCTCTCACAGGAGGCTGTGCCTCAGACTGTGAGCCCTGAAAAACACACATAACCCCTCTAAGGCTGTTTCTCCTTTGAAGTAAATGATGGACAGGAATTGCAGAAAGCATCTGATGGTAACAGCATTTTATGTTCTGCACAGCCACTTAGGTTCCTAGACTAGAAGGCAAAAAGCTGGTCTGCCACGAGTGTGATCATGGGACAGGGTGGTCTACTAGCTCATAACTGTGTCCTTATTAAAGTAAGCTGCTTGCTGGTGGAACTTCACCAGGTCCAATGCAGAACTCGGTCTCACCTGACAAATAAATACTAATATTTTTTCAGATGTTTACAATATGATCTAGCATATACTGACAAAGATCCTGAGCTATTTTTTAGTTTGCAACACAATCTCTCCCTGAGTACAACATTCAGATTCCAGTTGTACCTTGTGACAAAGCCAATTTCCTACTACTGAAATAATTTTGCCATCGGGTGTTTGGCAACAATAAAAGCAGTTCTGTTAACAGAAATCTATTACTCAAGATAACCCCAAAACCTAAAGGTGCTAGGGAGGAGAACACCTGGGACTTTTTTCCCAGTGAATTCAAGGTAAAAATTCCCAATGATTTAAATGAGAAATCCAGACATGACAGGGAAATGATAAGTCTCATGTTTAACATCCTGCACTTACTGGCTCTGCTGCAGAATTTTATTGTAAGATTTTGTAAATCACTTTGAGAACATTTACATTTCATAACACACTTGCAGTTGGAAATTTAGTTTCAGGTTTTATCTTACTTAACGAAAGAGAGAGAAAGGCCTGGATTAAAATTCCCTTAGCCAGAGGAATTTTAGGGCCTTCCTCGGGTCTTCAGTAGGATTCCATCTTCTCAAACCTGACTCCAATACCTTTAGTGTAAGATTTTACATTGACGTTGTACGCTGCGGTTAGGGTTGGGCTGTCTGCCTGCTGTGGTGTGTGTTTTGACCCAACTGCACCACGCTGTCTATGGGGTGCGTGGATTCCTCACTCAGAGCTGAAAAAGCATCCTGAGAATTCAGGCACCAAAAGAGCTTGCTGGTAGGGAGCTCAATTTACAAGCATTGGAGACTTTTATTGGATGAGATCTCACAGCACTTTTCTATTACGGTACTGATTCTATTATAATACTGACATAAACCTTCGCACTGGCCATCATCTCTCCATATAGGATGCTTCATGAACACAGAACAAATGCTGATTCTGACCTAAAGTGATTGTACTTAATCTGGAACCATAAAGGCACAGATATACATAAAGAAACAATGGGAAAACAGCAATTGGAAAGGCAGGATACAGCATTGCAACAACTAATGGTACTTGTGAAAAGTGCATCCTTAGAACACATTTTAGATTTTTTCTTATGATTATGTAAATATTTGTAAAAAGTGAGAAAAATTACAACTGCGATAAAATTCTTAGCCTTATTTTAGTGTCAAGTACAAACCTTTCAAAGAACAGACAAGGCATCATGACATAAAAAAGAAAGAATAGACCATCCAGCTGAGCTCTGCAGGAGAGTTAAGATCTGTCCTCATAGACACAGCAATTTGGTTTGTAGGTTACTTTTAATGTGTAGTTGGAAAAAGCTTTTCAGGTCAAAAGGCTTTAGAGATTTTTAGTTCTTTACACTTTTTGTCAAGCTGTTTTGGAAATTACTTTAATACTGATCTAAAATGACCAAAACACACCTTAGCATCCAATTTCATATTTACTTGCCTTATTAGTCTAACAATACATAGATTAAATACTGAAGGACAGTGAATAAAATTTATGCTTTCAAGTGAATAGATTGTTTTTACCAATTTTAAATGGTATCAGCCCACTGTGTCTCACTTTGAAAACAACAGTAAATATTCTCACAAAACAAATTTTATGTACACACCCATTGCTGCGATCATTGCGTTAATTTGGATGTATATGTGGATCCCTAAACTCATTTTTATGTGATGTTTGCTTCTCTTCCTAGTTAAAGCCATGCTTCTTAGTGCAAGGCGCACTGTTATAACAGATGGCTTATTTCAATTCATAATAACTGGGAAAAATAATAATAAATCATGTAAGCAAGAATAAGCACTTCACTTTCTCTACAAGTTACTCAGTGCCTGCCAATCTGAAAAACAGCTGAGGGCTCTGGCTTCTTGTCAGAAATGGAAGGATGCTCTCAGGTTAGACTACAACATTATATCCAATGTAAGGAGAGTAAAACCAGTAAGACACAAGCCCTAAAAAGCTTTCCATTTGGGCATTTGGGGTTTTCCTTATTAGCAAGGAAATTAAAGGAAAAACAACATAAATCCCTGGTGTTGGAAGGCAAAGGAAGGAAGAACAATCCCTGGTGCTATTTCAGGATACAGTTGTACCCAGACACCTCACTGCATCCGTCTAACTCAATGGGAAGAGTCTTTCATCTCTCTGCAAAAGGAGGGTCTGAGCTAGAGCCCCACTGTCACCATTCACCTCCGAGTGATGTATCTTCTTTCTAAACTGACACCTACATTTCTTTGAAAATGAGGAATCCATTCGGAGAACTTAATATTGAGAAGCCTACAGTTTATATTCTATATAGCAAATTTATTGAATGGACAGTTAGCAGATACCTCAACACCCAAGTGAGTATACAAAACTTTGTTTACCTTGACACGTCTCCCACATGTTCAAAGACTCCAGAGTTATCTCTGTTGCTTCTTCCTCAAGTCTTTACATCCCTGTCTCTGTTCATGCTGAGTCCTGCAAGGAAATGCAAATTCTGAACTGGAGACACAGACTTTGGCCAGATTACTTTTTCTAAATCATAAGGTGCTCCATACAGAGTCTTCCTCTATTACTAAGTAGCAGTAAGTTGATTTTGATATTTTATCAGTTAAGAAGACAGACCATGAATGAATAGAAATAGACCTTTAGAAAAAACCTTTATTTTTCAGTTCTCTTTGAACTTCTCAAGGTTGGCCAAATCAATGGAATATTATAGGCCTCCTTTTAGGTACACACATTTTTGTTCACTTACTTCTTTTTCCCTATTTGTGGTTTATTCTTAAGGCACAAATGTTGCTGTGTGACCTTCTTACCCACATTGTTCACAAATCCCTCTCAGAGCATAAGACATAACACCCAACATTAAAGCAGATGTTGCCCTGTCATTGGCTTTTCTCTTCCCAGAGTAGCTGAGCTAGAAGTAACTGAGAGTGTACACGAGGCTGCTCAGAATAAGAAGGAAACTTTTTTTTTTTTTTCCAAATACCATTTAAAAGAAAAGCAAACCCTGAATCACCAGGCTCTCAAATTATATGGAAGTCTTTGTAAAGAACAATTATTTTGACCTGACTCAGACAGAAGAAAAAAGATGCCTAAATATAAGTTTCTAATGCCATTTTTTGATACATCTGGATATGTATATGCACTAGCTGGGCCTGTCCATAAGGCTTGCATACATGCACATGGCCCTGATGGCATTATCACAGCTCGCTGGGCACCTGAACTGCTTCCACAGAAACTGAGGACTTTAACCCCTAAAAGAAGAGGGTCCTCATGATGAATAATAAATTTGTTCTCAGATTGGCACCCTGGCTCAGAAAAACAAGGCAGAAGAAATAAGGACACAAAAAAGGATCAAAATGTTTGCTATGTATATTTTTGAAGATCAAGTATGTTTCATTTCCACAGTTCTAAAGGAAACTGCACTTCAGTTTTGAAAAGGCATTTTTCATTCAAAAGTGACACAAACCAAAAGGGGAAAAAAGAAATTAAAACAGGAGACTAAGCAGCTGAAAAGAAAGAAAGCAAATTGCATCAATAACAACATATTGAGGTGATTCAAATTATTATTTTTGTGGCTGGTTCTCTGCTTTAATAATACCCTAGAAATCTTTCCTTTTGAGTTCAATGCTTGTGTTTTGCCTGTGAATTACTACACTGAAAAATCACTTTTTGTCTGTCTTCCCCTTGTTGGTTTCTGCTAAACATCATCCTTTTTTCTTGTCAGTGGCTACCGTGAGCATGGCTGAATGGAATGTGTGAGTTCAAATCACTTCTGTAGTGCACTCCCAGTTCATTCTGCTCAGGGAGAATTTGGGAATGATACCAGACCAGATTCTCAGCAGCCATTATCCACAAACTAGGAAAACACACATAAGAGCGTGTGAGCACCAGTGGTTAATTCTCCTCAGTGAAAAGTTATCTGTGCTACATATCCCATTGCATATTTATGAAGTATGTGGGTAATGGTGGATGGGAGCTTATTGTGGCAGCAGCCTTGTTTATCTCATTTTCTGTGATCTGTTTTTGTTATCTTCTTGTTTTATTTCTTTTACTGTATATTGCACTTTTTTATTCCTTCACCAGACACATTTTAATAGCTTTCTTTTCATACAGAGGATACATACCAGGCAGCAGCTGACTTTAAGAACATATCCATATACACAGGTACTTGAAGATGCTTTATATATTGTGAGCCTTTCAGTCCCAAACTTAACATTGCAGTGCGCAATCAGGAAGCATACCTGTGTGTTATATCATTAAAAAGTGTCAGCACACATATATCAACATAGTAGGAGAGAATGTATTAAAAAATATGTATCCAATTGCCAAGGTCCTCAACATACTTACACGGTATTCTTTTCCTTAAAGCACCTCCTAGTGCAATTTAGGTTTCCTCTACTGAAGACTGTAATACAATACTTCTTTAAATTTGACATGTAAGCCAGAACTTCCAAGAATTCTTGTTGCTTTTCCTAAAAAACCTTCCCTACATGGCATTGGCTTTACACTTATGGCTATGTTATCTGGAGAGGAGAAGATAACTCAGGATCCATGCTGCATGCATCTGCATGGCTTTATCCTGCACCTGGCTCAAGCTGGTATATATCAGGTGCACAGCTGGAAGGCATCAGGTGCACAGCTGGAACATATCTTACAGTTTAGTTTGGTCCACAGAGGGTCCAGTATCTGTGCTAAGACTCCTCTGCAACACGAATTAAATTGAGGTTCACAGAGCTCTCAGGAAATTCAGTAACGAGGAGGTTCAAGAGTGTAGTCCAGATCTGAACAAACATGCTAATATGGGTGAGCCCTGTCTGTACCGCATGGACCTACTGAATCCAACACCTGCTCCTCAGCAAGTAATAGCTACCATTACTTAATATTAAATATGCTCAGAGACATGGTTTATGAAATAAATTTTGTGTGGAAAACTAGTTGTACCTTCAAATAGAGTGTATAGAAGGACTTTATTTTCTTCAGCATATCTGCCCCTGAATTACTGCTGACTAAAATTTTCAATGCAATAATTTCTTTACTGTATCTTTAAATCCTCTGATTTACATTGTCTTGCAATCCATA
Source organism: Pterocles gutturalis (assembly GCF_000699245.1). NCBI lineage: Eukaryota > Metazoa > Chordata > Aves > Pterocliformes > Pteroclidae > Pterocles > Pterocles gutturalis. Next base: position 97,401 of record NW_010130687.1, on the reverse strand, counting down.
GAAGCAATAAGTATGTACGCTAACACAAGTTGCCTGTTTAGAAATCTTAGTGATTTCCATGCCTTTGGCATACCATGAGCCAAAGGAGAACAAATTCATAGTTCATTTGCAAATGCACATTGAAATTTTGTCTTGGTTTTGAACCCCTGGATGGCACCCAAACACCACAACAGACACTCGCTCGCCCTCCCCCGTCCTGGGGATGAGATGATGGGGGAGAGAATTATTGAGGTAAAGGGAAAAGAAACTTGTGGGTTGAGATAAGAACAATTTAATAACTAAACTACAATAATATTAAAAATAATAGTAATGGTAATAATAATAATAGTAATATCTACAAATATACAAATGAGTGATACACAGTGTGACTGCTCACCACCTGGTGACCAAGGCTCAGCCTGTTCCCGGCTAAAGATCCTGGAGCAGGGAGAGTCCTGAAACCACAACCTGGGAATGGAGATAAGAACCAGAGTTTCTTAGAGACCAAGACAACCCTGAGACAGTGATGACCTGGAGTGAGATAACCTGGAGCAAGAGAGAGAACTTCTGGATACAACCTCATATATTGAGGTTGAGGATCGAATCCTAGGCTAGTAATTGGGACTGTGTTCCCTCCCAGCTTCTCCTGCCCCTGCAGACACTGGGACAGCAGAGAGGCTGAAAAGTCCTTGACTTGCCTGGCAGCAACTATAAACGTCAGTATGTGGTCAGCTGCCTTCTCAGCACAAATCCAAAACACAGCTTCTCACTAGCTACTATGAAAAAAGTTAACTCCGTCCCAGCTGAATCCAGGACAAATTGCTTTGTTTGAACTACTTAGTGTGCCCAGCTAGTATCCCTGTGCTCTCTTTTATAGTCAATGAATGTAGGAGATCTCTTTGAGGTGCTCATCGAAGAGTGACTCAGTCTATGGCTACACTGTGGGACTGGTGACATTTGTGGTGAGTGCCTCAGACTTGGTCCTCAGGTGACTGCTCCAGTTCTTCTGTATGGGTAAATGTGTCAGGGAAACCTGGTGTGCCGTGTGTGACAGAGGAAGGGAGAGAAAAAGGAAAGGATTTTACAGTTCTGCTTCTTGTGCCCGCCTAAGGGACAAGAAGCTGGGAAGTGGGAAGGGGACATGGTTGCAGCTACTTAGGACTGTGTCTCTGATTCTTGAGGAGTGCTTTTTCCTCTCTTGGTCAGACTGACAACACAGAAAGCCTGAGGAGTCTGACTGACCTTGTCAGCTAAGCGACAAAAACGGAGAGTTGTCAAGCCTCAATTTTTATTTTCCTTTTTTCTACCCTGCAGTAGGTAAAAGTATGAGACAGGGGAAATACTCTGTTGACATTATGTAAAATGAAATACCACCAAGTAAATTGGCACCTTTTATTTGTAAATGCAGGGGAGCTTCTATTTAGTTTAATTTAAAAAACAAAAAAACAAACAAACAAAAAAGTAGATTTTGTGTAAAACCCCACGAAACACACATGAATGATGTCTCCAGCAGAGTAACGGAATAAGTGCTCACAGGGGGCTTTGATTTGAGAAGCTCACTTATTTGCATGATAATAAAGAGGATGTGTGTGTATAGGGACACATGGTACTTTTTGGAACTCTGTTCAGGTTATAAAATGCCCATATTCTGTATTTTATGTTGAAAATTTAATTAAGAACTCTTTGATTTACTTACTAATTCTTGATGTACTTCCAATATTTCCTCCCTGTTTTGTATTCAGGATTCATATGCGCTTGGTTAGAGAAAGGTATTTATTGCATTTTTAATGTTGTTTTTAACATGCTAAATCTAGAATATGAAAGGTGCCATGACAGCCTCATAACGTTGTATACACGGAGCTTTGTTTACTAAAGGGCATTTGTATCTCAAAATCTGCCTTCAGTCCATAAATTGTAGCTTGTCCTCATCAGGATTCAACAAAAAATACAGTGATGCATAGGAATGAGAAGAAAAGGACAAATCTGACAATTATTTTTTGATCTTGTGAAATCCTGACTTCTTTATCATTCGTTGCAAAACCACTCTGATGTTATCGTGCAAGGATTTCACCATGGGAAATGTGATCGATTATGTGATTTTCACTATATGCATATGATTACACTTCTGTGTAGGCTACCAAAAACCTTACTGAGACATTACATTTGTTTGTAAGTGTTTGTAAGCATTCTAATATCTTCCTTTCCAAAAGTGAGGAAATAACACTTTTGGAAATTGGTCTTAATGTGTAGAACTGGAAAAAAAAAGTAAAATAGTGTCACTGGAAACATGGAAATGGTATGTTCTGTCACTGAGTGCCTCAAATATTTACCAGGTTGAGAACAGTGTGAAAATTTCAAAACAGTTACTTCAATACTTTCTGAAATGTTCACTGAAAACAGAGTCTTGCTTTTTGTTTAATGCGAATAAACCCTGAGCAGTGGAGTTTAGCTGGCATAGTAGTATGCAGAAAAATGTGTTGGTGTGACATGTGGAATTACATTAGAAATGCATATTTATAGGCTCTGTATTTATCAGTTTAGAGAATGGATAATATAGCTTGCAGGACAAATACATATCATCATTAAACAATGTGGATTAAAATATGATTCTTCATGGTCAGTCTGTGGTATAATTCAACAAATAAGCCAAATGTCAAGTATATCAAGAAAAATCACAAGTATTCTGGGATCACAAAAAAAAGGGGGTGATATTTATCAATTAAAGTCCCTGCTGTTTGCCAGGTACTCATCTTCGGTTGTTATTTCTATCTGGCATGAGCTCTTAATTTTGCTGTTTGAGCTTAATTGTTTTACAGGAACAGCAGTATAACGTAACGAGGACTGCCAAGGTTGCTCTGCTCCTCTGCACAGTGCAGTTTACAGAGCCCAGGACAAAGATGTGGGAGCCAGAGATAAAGCATAATCAGGCAAAGAGATCTAGCAGAGTTATGAGCTCTCCAAATAAATCTGACTAATCAGAATTCCTGAACCTCTTCAGTGCACATTGCAAGACCAATAGCTTGTGTAAATCCCTGACACCATACCTTGATGTACAGATATAGGACCAGACCCGCCTGTAACTAAACAAGAATTAAGAAAGTTCCATGAGTTCAATAAGGTTCATCATTTCAAATCTAAAGTTTATCTCCTTCTCCCATAAAATGTTTCATTTACCTTAGGAGGTAGTGGTGGGCCCTTAAGAGGATTCGGTGAGATTGTGTTGTACTTGGTATTTTTCTGCTAGCACCAGATAAAGACCTAAATCTTTCCAACTTCTGACAACTGCAATGAAATACACATTGCAATTCATATTGTTAAGCACTTTGCCAAGATATTTTAGTCAAAGAGGTTGCTGTTTCACCAGCAAAAGTAATACACACCCTGGAAAATCCCAGTTTCTTTGCCAGACGATGCTTTCTATTCAAGAAAATTCCAATGTCACGGATAAAAATTACTCTATAGAGAAATGCTTCACAGGGCAGGGCTGCGCGGGGATAGATAAAAATCAGAGAGCACTCAAGGTCTTATTTCCAACCCTTGAACACACTTGCTTTTGCATATAACATCCATCTCATGGTCTCCAAAAAAAAAAAAAAAAAAAAGGAATTAAGACCTGGCAGCTACACCAATTGCTACAGCACTCACCAAAGGGAAGTGACCTGTCAGCCTGACACCTCCTCCATCACACTTGGCAATCTCTGCTTACCAAAGGTCCCTTAAGGGACCACCTCAGAGAGAAGGGAAAAAAAATATTCCTGTCATTGGAGGCACACAGTTGAGCTATAACTCTGCCAAGAGAAATCTATCTTTCAGGATTCCCTCTCCAGCACCTTTATCTCTTAGATGCTGAAGTTGTTTCTGCTTTCTGTCTTTGCAAAGACAAACTTGATGAGGATGTGCATGGGAGCTGGTGTTGCTGCAAGATCCGTTCTTGGATTTCACGGTGGGCATTGCTACAGCAGTTAGAGACACTCAATTCCAGAACCATAAACTCCTGCCTTCTTTTACAGAGCTATTCTAGTAGGTGGAAAGCCTGTGAGATGTCTGCAGGTACTTATATATGTCTGTACACATGTCTAAACAGTCACTTCCAGTTCCCTTTACTCCCACTGCAGCCTTCTACAGACTCTATTCTTTACTACTTAAACTGTGATGTGAAGATTTGCCCTTTAGGTAAAAAAAAATAAATAATCCTATCCATGATAAACTCTGCCTTAACTATCTGGTCTGGAGGATGAAGTTTGATTGTAAGGAGATAAAACAGGCTTAACCTGACATATTGAAACAACCACATAAGATCCCAAATCTTGTTATCAGTAGCAGACAAAGGAGTTACATCTAACTAGGAATTCATTTTCAGTCTCTAGCATCTGGCAAATACTATTATGCAAGATAGGTCTGAAGGTCACAACATATTGGTCATGTGCATTCCCTATTTTAAACTGTGTTTTCTAGAATAATGATTGTCATCCAGTTTTACTGCCCATACAGTCTACCCATCTTGATGAAATGTCAGAAAAATGCATTAATAGCACCTTATGGTTTTCAAGTTTCATCACCAGTTACTCAAATTTCTATTCTGTTCACTTCTAAAAAGTGCTGCAATAACATTCACAATAAAACGGTACAAATGGGAACAATGAGTTCAACACTAAAATGTTTGACTAGTGCTCGTTGATGGGAAGCAAATACCTTGACAAGGGTTATAGCCTGAATGTTAATACTTATACTACAGCACAACTCCAGAGTATTATTTTAATTACACTGTACCAGTCAAAGAACACATTATCATTTTTAATAAGTTTTTCACTTGTTTGGGGAACTGAGTGAGCAATGAGATTGGCATCTGTCATTACCAGCCAGGGTTGCAGATAACCTAGTTACTTAAAAGGCAAAACACTGATATGATGCTCATTCTCTGCTAATTGATGCTTACAGCTGTGCTTTTGTTAATCTATGGGCTGATGGTATCACACCTTATTCATAGCTTAATGTTGAATGAGGCAAAAATCTACTTGTAATGAAATGATGATGAATTTTAACATGGACTATGCTCTGAGACCCTTAACATATAGAAAACAAATATTTCATTTTTTTGTTAATGATTGCATAAGAGAGGGTTCTTCTAAGCATTACCTGTGTAAAACACAATTTTCATGGGAAACCACATTAATTTCATTATGTACTCAAACAGCTCCTACCATGGAGAACCTAAAAAGCCTTCTGAATCAGTGAAGAAATAAAGAAAACAGTGAGAAAAGAGAACAGGGGTAAAGCATCTACATGTGGATATTTACTTAAAAATTAGCACACAGACATTCCGGCATTCATATCAAACATCTTTTACACATTTAAACTCCTTTTAAATATCTATCTCTAAATCTCCTTGTAAGCTTTCAGTTGAATCAATTTGTTGGCAAGTCCATAGTGTTACACCGTGACTCCATCGGCTGAAAGATTTAGGGAGACGTTTAATGGAAAAATATCCCCATCAATTATAACCTGAAATAAATATGCAAGAGAAATCATCAAACTGCTATTACTCAATAAACAATTCTCTGTAGTTAACCACCCCAAACAGACTGTGAAATACGTTTTCTTTTTCCAAATTTACTAGTTTATGCATGCTTGTTTTAACCTATAATGCATTTAACAACTGTCTTCTTTAGGTATTTGCTATTAATTACACATAATGCAATGTGAACTGTTCATCTAAAACATAACATCTCTCCAATAACTGCCACTAAGGAAAACAAAAGCTATCCAGTCTAGTAACTCTCTTGAGGACCAAGTATTATTTTGCACAAGTTGCATTTACGTGTTTATGTAAGTTAGAATCTCCAAAGGAGTTTTAACATAGGAAGAAAAGCCTGGGTTTTCTATTGATCTGTACAAGCAAAAAATTCAGTTATACAAATATTTGCGAACAGAGAAAAACAAGATGCTAAGAAAATTATTTGTGTTTCCCATAATTGTCTAAAGAATGTGGGAGTCAAAAGGTGTATGTAAGAGGTTTTCTGCTCATTGAAGGGACTGCTTGGGGCTGAAGTCCCTGTTCTGAGGGGTGAGAAGAGGCTGTGGACCTCTCCCCAGGTACCGTGGGGAATTCACTCAAATGTACAAGAGGAAATTTAGAGGCAGACAGATTCACAATCTGAACTCCTCTTATTTGAGGCAGGGTATTAACTGGTTTGGGTTTGGAGCCATAGGTAAAGCCATGGTAACTCAGAAAAAAAAAAGTAGGAAAAGCTGCCCAAGTCATCTATTCTTTACCTGGGGCAAGTGAAGTACCCCTTGTCCTTTTCCCAATGTGAATAAGGAATAACTGCTTCTGAAAACTGTAAGTTATTTTAGCCCTTTCTCTTTTTTTTTTTAAGATGATTTTGAGTTTGAGCCTATAAATTAAGGGTAGTTTCTTGAATTTTTATGGAAGTATTATCACACTGGTATTTCAAATGTTGTCTAAATCACAGCAAAATCTTTAAGCCTTGTGAGCAATAGCCTGAGCACAATAAATAATACAGCAAATTATCCAAGACTATCAAAAGAGTGATGAAGTGCATCCGGCTGTTCAAACACAACTCTGTCCTTAGTGTTTTTACAATAAAATAATTATATACATGGAGAAAGGCATCTACACAGCTGCTTACTTTGCACAATGCCAAACAACCTTAAGAAAAATTATTACCAGGAAAATCACCAAGCATCATTATTTCCTGCTCTGAGAGTTAAATCCTACACCCCTTAAAGTTAGAAAAAACTTTTTCACTGATATAATTGGCATCAGGTTTTAGGATAAGTGTAGGTTTGTGTGATTCATTGCATAATCTTCCATGGTAGCACAGGGTTCTTTATGTCTTTATCCTTAAATCCTAGGATGGCAGTGTTTGTTTTAAAAGTAAATGTGACTCATCTTTCTCTCTATCTGCCCATGTATATAGACAGTGTCTTTCCTGAATCTTCTGTAACACTTAATCTGTTTATTCTTGTAACACTGACATGGGGTTACGGAAGTACTGTTAGCCTCAAAAGCAGAGATTAAGAGATTTCCAAGGATGCTAAGAAACCTAAACCCTCTTCCAGATCCCTCTTTGTAGGTGTCCTTGTTTTAGCCGGGATAGAGTTAATTTTCTTCCTAGTAGCTGCTATAGTACTGTGTTTTGGATTTAGGATGAGAATAACATTGATAACACACTGATGTTTTAGTTGTTGACAAGCAGTGCTTCCGCCAAGTCAAGGACTTTTCAGCTGCTCACACTGCCCTGCCAGCGAGGAGGCTGGGGGTGCACAAGAAGCTGGGAGGGGACACGTCCGGGACAGCTCACCCAAACTGGCTAAAGGGGTATTCCATACCATATGACATCATGCTGAACATTCTGAATAATAAAACTGGGGGGAGCTGGCTGTGGGGCAAGTAGTAGCTGCTCAGTGACTGGCTGGGGATTGGTCAGTGGGTGGTGAGGAATTGCGTTGTGCATCACTTCACGATTCTTTTATCATCATTATTATTTTCTGTTCCTTTTCTGTCTTATTAAATTGTCTTTATCTCAACCCATGAGTTTTACGTTTCTTCCAACTCTCTCCCCCAACCCCGAGATGGGGGGGAGTGAGTGAATGGCTGCGTGGTGTTTACTGAGTGCTGGGTTAAACCGCAACAGTAGGTCTGTACCTATGAGACTGACACCAGGTGAATAAGTACTCACCTGCAGGCATCTGAATGTGGACCTTGCAGGCACAGGGCTTCATCAGTAGAGCATCCTGCCTTCCCTTTACTCCTTAGCCACAACCTCAATAGTACCAAGAGATCCAAAGAACATAAGGATGTTCTAGGAATGGGAGGGTGTTTCCAGACTGCCAGGTCACCAATAACTCCTCTCAACAGCAAAACAAACCCATTTTTCTGATTAGTCTTAAAATACACAGCTCCATGACAAAAAATTACACAATGATACAATTTCTGATATTCCCTGTCCCACAGTGACAGCATCCTAGAAACTCCTTATGAGAATATCTGAAAACATCGATGTGTATCTATGGGAATCAATGCAGAGTAAATTTCCTTAAGCTTTTTCATGGGATATTGAGTCAGATTTTCTACAGGTGTAAAATCCATTTCCACATGGGAAAAAACCTCTGTCACATTCTGTAGAATTTTGTAGCCCCTATTAAAAGCCAATAAAATTTATACACTTCTGGAAAAAATTAACATTTTTGTAAGGAAGGCAAAGTAATGATTCAGCCAAAAAAAGGGCTTTTCTAAAAGTGAGAGTAATAAAACAAAAATATTAAGTCCCTTTCATCTTTATTTTCTTAAGCCTACTGAAAAATATGAACCTTCCAAGTCTTTTACACTCAACTTTTTTTCAGTGAAGCTATCATATAAAGTAGAAAAATAATAGATCAGAAAAGTAAAAGGAATAAAGTATGGCACAACTATCACAGGAAAGCTCCCCAAGTCTTGCAGTTTTAGGAACTATTTAATAGATTCTTGTGCTGGGTAAATGAGTGGAAAATATAGAGACTATTTCTGGATTAATCTTCCATTGAGAATAACCCATACTAATCTCCCACTGAAGTATTTTGCTTCTGCTTTCCTCCTGAGCCTCCAGTAAGATTAATGCATGATAGCGCACTAGCTTGTTTAGCTTCACAGCGGTCAGACTTGGTGGCAAATTATTATTTATAGAGAAACTGTGTTAACAGAAGGCTCTGTGCTGGGTTAGCTATCTAGGAACACATTTCTAATTCTGGAACAAGTAGAAACATTTAAAATGAATACTCAGTTTTTGAGAGTCCCAACAACCAAGGCTGGAAACCAGTGGCAGCAGTTTCATAACTTCTGGCCTGTGTACATCCACACCTTTGAAAACTCTACCAGTCTTAGGACCCCTCATAAAATGTACTGAGGTTTAGCTTGTGCATCTTCCCTGAACATCTCCAGAGCATGACCTGACAGCTGTAACACATGTTTGTTCTTGCCACCCGTATTAACCTTGTCAGTCTGGGTGTCAGCTTTCCTTTGCCTGTGTCAAACCATCTTTCATTTCCAGGTGTGCTTACCATACCCGTTCATTTGCTTCGTGCTGTGAAGTGAACCATCAGGCAAAGCAGATGTTGCCAGACTGCTCCTGTTTCCACTGAAGTTTAGTGCTGAGAGTAAAACCCTGTGAAATGCTGTGATACACAGCGTCTCAAACCTGGGAAGTATCTCCCAAGCCTCTCTGGCCATAGGGCACCAGCAGCAGTGCATCATCCACCTGCCTAAAACACACTGTCGCCACTCCTGTATTTCCTCTGTGAAGCTGGCAATACGTGTTCTGGGGTCATGTACTATCTGCGGTGGGGCCTTAACTCAGGACACGATGGGGTCCTGTCTCTCAGACTCTGCTGCAGCTTATGATGGGAAGAGAAATTACTGTCCTGTCTTCACCATGCAGGGGAACAGCCCGCAGTTAAAGCTCCTCTTTGCTCCTTGGTTTCTGACTAAGGCTTCTCAGTCACATCACGTGTATTGACCAGTTTGCTATCAGAAAGATGAAAAATGGGTCACAGCTCTACACTTTGCTTTTCAGCAGGACTAAGCAGATGAACTGATTCTGGAGTATTTAAGTCCGATCATGTGGATCAGGGAAACGTGTGCTGCAAGCAAGGACCTAATTCTGCAGTCACTCAGTCTAACTAAGGGTCACGGCCAGATTAGTTTTCCAAACTAAATTCTTTTATTGCTTGAAAGCAATAAATCTAAAGAAGAAAACAGTGTCTATTCTCTAGATATAGATTTATTTTCTGCTTTGCAGTTCTCAGGAATCACTCCTGAAATGCTGAACTTTCCTAAATGTCATTTAAACGGTTCACTGATTTCTTTGCTCATTTCCTAAAATTAATGCATGTGCAAGCTCTCTGGGCCTGTTGCTTTAGCTAATCCTGCCTAGCCACTCTGTAAGCATCTCCTTTGTCCACACTTCTGTCTAGTACGTACTGTTATCTCCTGGTTTTGCCCTGCTGACTTTCAAAGACCGATCCGTGACTTCATCAGAAAAAAAGTAACTGTCAAATTTTAGCGATCAGTTAACATTTGTTATAAACTTTTTGTAAATGTTAAAAGAAATCTGTGTTTTATTTATCTTTTTTTTAATTGAGTATATGGATTTGAAAATTCCTTACTTTTGAGTTTTCAATACCAGTTTGTCATTTGTTTGCTTTTATCTCCTTTTACTTGTTCTTAAAAACCTCCAGGTTGCCTTCAGTGCTCTGTGTCTCCCTTTTTCCATTTCATTTGCATACATCAGTCTCTTCAAGCACAAATACTTAAGATGTAGTAGAACAAAGACTATATGCAGAGTCTCAACAATATAAAAAGACACTAAAAATAAACAACATTCCTTCCTTCCTTCCTTTCTCTTTTCCCCATTGATAACTCGGACATTGCAAGAGCAGAATTGATGTCTGAGGATGTTAGGAGTTTTGTTCCAGTGGTGGGGAGGGAACAAAGATGGGAAATTTTGCGTTTCCAGCAAAACTTTGCGTTTCCAGAAACAAGAGTGTGTAAATCTCTAAGAGGTTCCAGTGTAACAAACTGAAAGGAAAACTCAATTTTTATCCATTTTATCCTGATACTTCAGAGAGACCACTTGGGCATTTATATGAAGGAAACTTTCATGCACACTTCTCTGGCACTGTGAGTGAATCTGATTCTTTCTTCTCCCTCTCTTGGACAGAAGAGGCAGAATAAGTTGAGAAATTAAGTCATGGATGAGTGTCTTAAAGTGGAAACTATGCTGTTGCCCTCAACTGGGACTTCTAAAACAAAGCTAGAAAAAATACAGGCCAAAGCTGCATTGTAAGGAATGAATTGCAGAACACAGTTTAGACAACCTCACAGGTGTTCCCCAACTCCGAGTGGGGGTATCAGAAGTTCTTACAAGTTATATGCTTCTGCTTTGTGTAGGTTTTGTCATGTTTGTCCCTAATCCTAAGGATACCACGGTAATTTGCCTTCTGAAGCTGCCATTCTCACCCATGCCGTTGAGTACTCACTTGTGTGAATAATCTTCCACAGGCTCCGCAAGAGCTAGCATAAACCTCTGTTAATGCTGCTGGCACCCACTGCACCACTCTCTGGAGGATGTGATCCTGATAAATAACCAGGCAGAGAGCACAGATTTAATTTTTATTTCTATGATTGAGCAATCTCACAGAGGTGAATAGCACTTACCCTGTGATCAATATGAGTGCACAAACAAAAATATGGATTCTGCAGTCTTGCTCTGAGCTTTTTGTTTATTTGGTTTTACTAGCCTGAAATTTAATTGTGGCCTCGCTGCTGATATCTGAAAATTTTAATCCTTTCCCACTTCCTCTGTGTATTATTGAATTTCAGCCAAGTTTCTCTTTACTCATTTCATGTTCCTTCAAAGTCTGTTTCTCTCCAGGCCCAATATATTGGCATCACCACCTTCTCTGCAGACCTCCATCAGTACGTTAAACTCAATGACAGAAGAGATGAACAAAGAGCCAATGTGCTGAAAGAAGGCTTTTTGTGATATATGTTTGAAAGGGATCTTTGAAATCTCAATGAGCTAAAATTGCATGCATGAAACAGCCCGCTTTCCTGAGGTCATCAGCAAGGTGAACTATTCTCTTCACAACACAATAAAAATGCCATTGTTTTATGTATAGCAATTCCATAGTACACTCTACCTTGTGGTGAGCCATTTGTCCAAGAATAAAAGGTAAGTGTTCACACTATACGTTTTATATGATCATTCCTGTTTGAGGAATCTTACCAACCAAACAGGTAAAGAGGGTGAATGTGAAGAGAAAAAAAAAAAAGAAAAAAAGAACAGAACACAGCACAATACGGAGGATCGGGGGGAAAAAGGACAGCAAAAAACACAGGACTGTGGAAAGTTGAAACTAAAAGGACAAATTTTGTTTAACATTATTAAGGAGAACTAAAATAGGTAAAACCTGTAATAAATGAATTCTACATGACATGAAAAGATTTTCAGGTGCTCTACCAGTAGTGTTGATCCCATGAGAAAGGCGCCTTTAGCTCAGTCTCATGTCCTAAATAGAAGCCAGTGGTGGAGGCTGAGGGAAGAGAATCAGAGCTAATGCCATCACACATCCATGCTTCTCCCATACACTCCCTCAGCTCCAGAGGGTTGTTACTCAAACCCAAGCCCAAGGTAATTTGTGTTTAATAGTCAGCCAGGGAACATTTTTCTCCACAAACCTTAGCACTTTTTTAACTCATGTAAAATTTTTTTGCACACAACATTGTGTGCAAATGTCATCATTCCCTAACTTAGATGTATCATTTGTTAAGAGAAATCACAAGGAAATGCAGGAGCTCCATTGCCACTAGGTGTTTGGTTCAGGATTTTTGAATGATAAAACCTTGTTTCAAGTATCCACAAATTACAGACTATTCAGTTCCACATCCATTTTAAGGATGAAAAAAAGTCTGATCACACTTCCTACACTGCTTGTAAAACTAAAGCCAAACAACTTCTAGATGTAGCATTAGCTTTTCTATTTTTTTTTTTAAATATGTTCACACTACATTTAAACACACAGCAGAAAGAATAAATCTACAGTCCCTGTCTATGCAGGCTTTAGGCTTCTAGATTCACATTACTGTAAATTCTGTCCTTTAACAAAACTTGTTACTTTTCTCATTTTTCAGAGCCAGAGGAACACTGTGATAAGAGAATTAGAGACACTCACACTCAGCAACTTAATTACTCCAGATGCAATTTAATGAACAGATTCAAATCTCTGACCGCTTAATGATGATTGAGTATTTCATACCGCTTTCCATTAGTGAAAGCGGACCCTCTGAGCAAATTGAGCTTACCTCATTGAGCGCTCGCCCTCCCGGGGCAGCGCGCTGCACGCTGCTGAAGCTCATCTAATGCAGGCCTTACATCACTTCAAGTGTCATGCATTTCTGAAGATTCATGAATGGCAAAAAGGCAACCTATATAAAGTGCTTCTTGAGAAATTCTGCCCTCTCTGTATACAAAAAATCTCTCTAGACGAGGTTATTTTTTAACTGGAAGAGTTGGGGTCTGATTGCAGCCAGAGAACTGCATTTAGAAAGAAAAACTAAGAGAGAGTAAGGGCTATGCTGACCTCTGAATTCAATGTTTCATATCTCTACTGCAGGGTTTGGCCCTTTGGGACCTTCCCACATTATCTTATTGTGGGACAAGGACATGTGTGGAGCAGGTAGACTTTTGGCTTGTTCTTACTCAGTGTACAGCAGAGTCAGACAGAGAGAGCAGGAATCTATTGCCATCCCTTAAGATGTCATCTGTGAGGTATTGCTGAAGGCTTGAAACCATGAACTGCTCCTTGCACCGTTATTTGCACAAGGAAAAGCACAATTTTCAGGAGTAGGCAAACAAAAGAACCACACAGTACACTCTCATAGAAATTCTTCAACACTTTTCTTGGTTTTCTTTTAGAAAAATATTCCTAGGTGACACTGTCTTATTTGGATTTTTTACTCCCACTTTAATTTACATGTCACATTCCCCTTTTATTGCATGAGGTGGTCAACTTAGCCGCACTCCCAAAAGACCAGTGCTGCAGCAATGCGGGACTGGGGACTGAGAAACGTCAGACCAAGGTTCAAGTGCAGATCAGCTCTCACAGAACAGAGACATCTCACAGATTCTGACTAATGGCCAAGCGTGGTTTGAGTGCACAAAACAAACAGTGTTTAAAGCCGTGTTTAAAGAAGATATTTCTTGAATGATGTCATCAGTGACTCAAATACGCATTATATGAGCTATAACTTGTGTAGAATAAGGCAGAGCCAGATTTACAAGAGAGGAAAAGGCCTTTGCAAATATAAAATTCTAGGGAAAAGCTACTGAAAATACTACCTTTTCAGCCACAAAGGCAACTTTTCAGTGTTTCCTTTGAGCTGCCTCAAAGCAGATGTTTGCACTGCCTCATCCTTTTTAGCTCAAGGCTTGCACATAATAAAAGCAAGAACAGACAGTTCTCCTTGTTTATGGTAGATTTCTGTCTCTCTTTGCAACCTAACAGCTTTTCTTCTCATAGCTAGAATATTTTTTCTTCCACTTTTCACGGTATTCTGTGCTCTAAGATATAAAATAGGGTCTATATTTTTTGCTCATTAAGAAACAGAGGTCACTGCTTGATTGCTGACAGACCAACAGCCAAAAAGTAAGGAACACCACAGGTTCAAATGAAAGCTCTGCTCTCCAGGCAGCTGGGAAGAGTATCAGTCCAAAGTGGGCAATCCTTCTCTTTTCCAGCATGCCTTAGCTGCACAAACTCCCAATGAATCAATAAATTCCAGAAGAAAATGTACCACTAAGAAGCAAATATTTCACAAAACAGAGATCTATTTATCTACATGAACTCCCCTTCTCCTGCAAGCCACGTATTATGGTTGCCAAGCCAAGCTTTTCATATGTCACATTTTCCAGTTCTGCAGTGCAAGAGTGATGAAGAGAAGGACTGACAGGTGGAAGCAGGCAAGTTCTGCAAGGCTTATTATTATTATTTTTCTTAATTGTATCTCATGTAAAATTAAGTTCCAAGTCAGATAAGCAGCTATCTTTGTGATATGTACCCATATAAAATATTTTACACCAATAATACCTGAAGACAATCTCAACAGCAGTTCCACAGCAGTGACACACACTAACAAAAAAAAAGTATCATCCCATAGGGATTTTCTTTTGGGAAAAGAAATAAATCAGTTTCCAAACTGATGATTACCTGACATCCAGTTCTACCTGTGCTATTTGCTTGTGAACAACCAGAAGCACAAAACACACATAAACACGCACACACACAGTGCCAGGCTGACGTGTGGTGGGACATTGGTAAAGTATAAGATACAACAGTGATTTAAATCATTACAAGGAATTCCCTTTACAAAACCACTGTAACATAAATATATCAAGAACTGACAGTTCTATTTAGCTAAAGGACATGAAAATTTAAGACTTTTTATTTCTTTCCAAAGATCCAACCTAGAAATGTACTGAATGGACTGGTCTGTGGGTTTTTATAATTATTTAATTCTTGTCTTGACCTGTCACACACATAAAAAAACAAGGTACAGTTGGAAACCCTGTGTAAGGTTATAATACTCAGTGAAGGTTGATAACATTTGCTCAGTGATTTCAGTAACTTGTTATCCAGGTTCACACTATGAAAGAGTCCACTAGAGCTAACCTGCATTATCTGGGTATTTCAAAACTGAGCACAACTTCAAGGTGAATCTGATTTATTGGTTAATTTAGATTTTATCTTGTTTTTAAATTTTTTTTTCAGGTTTACTATTTTAGCCAAATTTACTAAGGAAAATAAAGCCATTGTCAAATTTCATTCAAAAAGTGTCAGAAGGAAAAGAGGTCTCCAATAGGTTCCTACAGGCTTTGCAAAAACAGCTGAATAGCTAGAGGAAAAAGATCCTATAAGTGCCCTGGCAGAGGAAAGCACCATAGCAAAAGGTGACATGATATTAGATGCTGGAGAATCAACACAGTAGGGGGAAAAAAAGCAGAATGCTTGAACTGCATGGAAAACTTCAGCTAAATTCTGCAGTCAACAAGGCAGGTTGTAGACCCTCATGAACACCAAAGAAAAAAGACCTTTGTTAGGTCCTCTGGTTCCAGGACTATTGTATATCTAATACCTAAAAAACATTTCACCTATAGAGTTCATGTTAAGACCATACAGCAGGACTGCTCAGAAAATCTACTCACTCTAGGCGTTGCTTTGACTCCATTGAGTGACCAGGCATTTGGTGTTTTCCACAAACCTAATGGAGCATCCCATATTTCTTACCTTTCTCTGGTCTCTGCAAACCACTGCCGTTCTCAGCTGTGGACACAGAACTGGCTGGAAGTCCTGAAGTGCAGAACTCCAAAAAATAACCCAGCAGACCTAAAATTACATATCCATGTAAACAATTAGTAGCCCTCTTAGAAAGTACTGCCCTGTTCCTTTGCACTTTAGCCCCCAATTACCCAAAGTTCCACTAAAAATTATATATGATATCTGATTTCCTTCACAGCTGGCTGGGATGCTGTGTTAACCTTTAAACTCTCTTTTTATCTGCTTTTTATCCCATAGATTATAAACACAAAGAGAGATGAGGAAACTGCAATGTGTTACAAAAAAATGGTGACTCTTTGGCTGCACATTTTGCAATATAAAATATTATGCTCTTTCTTTCTCCACTTGTCTCTTTTTCTCTGCTTTTTCCCATCATGAAGTCAATTCCCATAGTAATACTTAGGGCAGAGTGTATCATTGCAGGGCCCAGATGGCTGGCTATGGAAAACTATCCTCCATCTGGTTTCTTAGTAATATCCTTAAGCGGATAAGCTTACAGCACTGAAATCATGTTAAGTTTTCCATGCAACTGCTGTCTGTAGCAATACATGCTCTGCATCTGGCTTCATTTTTAATACAGGGGGAGGAGCAGGGTTACAGTGAAGCAAAGTTCTGCATTAATATCAAATTCATTTGGGAACAGAAGAAAAGTTATCGTGAAAAAAATATTTCTAACAGGTAGCTTGGGTTTTATAATCAATTTAAGTCCTTTGGATTTTCACACCATTCTGTATTTCTTGTTTTATTTTCCAAAATAAAGGTAGATACTTTCTTCCTTTATCTGTGTGCCCTTATTGTGAGAATATGGACTGTTTTAAATGTCAAGATGTTACTGCCTAATGAAAAATGTGACACAAAAATCTTTTTTTGTACTTGAAAGAGGTGAAGTGATGTCAAGAATAAGTGAAAACAGACGCAAAGCTAACTTCCAGCTAGCAATTGGACAGTCTCTCAGTGCAGCTGGAGGGAAAGAAGAGACAACCTGGATGCTAATACATGTACAGATGGGATGTTTGGGCTACAGAGCAGGCAAACTCCAATGAAAAATAGAAGAGTATTTTTAAGAAGTACTATAATAAAACCAAAAAGAGCTTTTTTGCACTTACGCTGCCAGACTTCAAGTTATTCCAGCTCCAGTGAGACTGGATCTTTCCCCAGGCTGCAACAAGGTTTGGATCAGGCCACCACCTGTACTTAGAGAAAACAAATATTAAAGGTGCTGGAAATTGTTTTAGAAGGATGCTGTGAGAGGATTTGATTCTTTTGAGAAGGCAAATCCCTTTATCTACAAGAGTTATTAATGTTAATAGTTAGGAACTAGAATTGCTTTGTTCTGCTACCAGAAATTATTTCATTAAACTATCTGTTTGTAAATTCTCTGTAAACTTTTAAAGCCCAAGAACTAGTGCTCATAATACTTTTTTCATGAATGCAGTTCTTTGGAGAAGCATCAAATGCAAATAGTTCTAATTTGTTTAATAACATAATGGCACTTCTAAAGAGATGATGTGTTTTTTAGTAACTTTATGGGGTTTTAGACAACCGAGAACTGTAACGCTGTGAAAAATAAGACTAATTTCTGACAGTATTATAATATTTTTGCTGAAGGAAAAGAAATCACAGTTGTCACTCTTAACTGTTAAAAATGAAGTGTGTCTCTTTGTGAAGGTGATTCAAACCTGCGGGGGGAAGGTGTGAAAGGAGTGGAGCACCTTGGCTGCTCAAGAGCAGAAATGGCTCACACCAGCCCCTTGTGAGACTGCGGTGCTCTGCTGCTCCAACACTGTCACCTGGCACCTCCATGAGCACTTTAGTCCAGGATTAACCCAAATTTTACCCGTGTTCCTCCTTTGCTCTGTGTCTGAGAGGAAGAGGTGTTAGGTGTTGCCCCCTTGCTGAGACCACGACAGGCTGAGTGTGCATTTCCTTCACCCTGCCTGCAGTCATTCCCCACAGAGAACTGGAAGGTATTTTCTGTCTGCATGGGGACAGGTATGGTCAGTGTCCACAGCTGAGCTTGTCTCCACAAGTTCTCAATTGCTTCATGCCAGCGGGATGAAGAGGAGCAGCCTGACTGCTGAGGGCAGCTGGAAGGCAGAGAGTGCCGGTGCCTCCCTCCCGGGTGATGCTATTATCTGTAACAGCTGCCTTTGGACAGAACAGTGCTGAGCTGGTTGGATTGGCTGGGCTGGAGCCTGAGCTTCAAGCCAGAGTCAAACACAAAAGTAAGGAAAGCCATGAGCAGCTGGCAGCAGGTCACAGCCTCTGGTCTCAGCCTTGGCCCAATGCTTTGGTGGTGGTGTGGGGCATCCACATTCGAATGGACTTTTTGTAAGTTCCTGAGAAAGTCAGTAAACTGGTAATAAGGGGGAAATCAACATTTTAAACTGTTTTATAACTCAGACTAAACAGAATTTTATGGTATTAAAAACAGAAGATGCTTTTTGATCAGGTCCCTTCTCCCAGCCAAGTACCAGAGGGGTGATTCACAAGGATATGCCACT
>NW_010130687.1:42518-78993 GCF_000699245.1 Pterocles gutturalis | reverse complement strand
AGGAATGCAACAACATTCTAAACATAAATTGAACAGACAGATAGTAGGTGAGAAAATTCTTCTATAATAACAGTCAGGGATAAAAAAAATGGCCATATAAAATTAATGTCAGAACGCAAATAAATATGCAATGTTTTCACAGGAGATGTCATACTAAATCTACATGGCCAGCGTGCTGAGGACTCAGTTTGAACAGACAGCTCAAGGGTGAAATACTGAACATAACAAAGGGACAAGAAAAAGAAAGGAAATTAGACAACAAACAGAATTAAAAAAGCCCTGTGTTGCTGCTTCACATTCATGACCAAAGGAACAAAACAAATGAGATGAAGGATTCACAGTGAATAAACAAATTCCTCCAAGCTCTTCACAGAGACCAACTTAAGAAAGAGTGAAATAACAAGGAAATATTTATGAGCTTTCCTCAAAGGCAAAGCACATGGGGGAGGGGAAACTAAGGTCTTAAAGAAGTAAATTGAAATATTTCACTTTACAGAAAATTAAGTGAAAAACACCATTCTTAGAGCTAAAGATTTATTATTTATAGCTACTTTCCCTAGTGCATATTTCTAACCAGGAGGGAATTTTTCAGAGGTTGATTTTTGTTTCCTTCATTTTTTGTTGCAAAATATATTTGATGTACATCCCCAGGTCCTTCTCACCTGTGTTGGTGTCAGTCTGCCCAGTTCCTTTGGAGGCAGGCCCTTTATCTCAGGAGTCTGCCCCCTGTCACCTCAGACTGAGGGACGTTTATGATTACTTAATTACTCATTTCTCCAAACATCTATTTACTAACCCACAAATATACAAATATATATATATATGTTTTTTTATGTTCTTTGACGAATAATTTGCATAGCAGAAGTGAAGAGCTTTTTGCCACATTTCCCTTTTAATGTCTTTGTCATCTCAAAGAAAAATAGGAGTGATTAAGATTCTTAAATATTTCTTACAAATACTGAGGGGATGGGAGTGATGGTAGATATGCAGAGTGTTCCTGTTAAAGATAACTTCTAAAAAGAGTCACACCTGACATAGTACTCTACCTAATGTAAGGTCCTTTCTGCCTTGAGAAGAAAATTCCCATGTGACAGCGCAATTCTTTCTTGATCTTGTTATATAATAAAGACTTGCACTTGTGTTGTTCTTACTCCACAATTTCAAATTGCGATCCTGGGCTGAAGAGGATGCTGTGTGATGTCTGGCTGAGCTGCTGCATTAGAAGAATTTCCCCTGTAAAATATAATCTCAGATATTCAATTAGACAAACATTTAGCTTCAAGGTGGACAGCCCCCTGAAAAACTGTAAATGAGTATGAAAAAGTGCCAAAAGGTGAAAGTCCTCAACAGCCTTTCATCTCCTGCTCTTGATGTTACACAAACACCAGTTGCTGGTGTCCAGACTTTTTTTTCCTTTGCAATTCCTCTCGCTGCCCTAGAACTAAATACAACAGGATTTTCTTTAAAGAAAAAATTACCATCAGTTGCATTTTGGATTTTTGCTTTTTTCTGCTTTTGTTTTTTAAGTAGCTGACAAACCATATCTCTGCATGGTTGGTCTTTCAAGGCTTCTACTTTGTTTGAATTTCAAGGAAAGTGGAAAAATAGCATGAAAGCCTGAAGGACAGTAGCTTCTGGCATATGCTTCTCATTCCCTTTTCACAAATCAAATGGCGCATACCATCCTGAGCTACAAGAGATGCTTTAGACTGTCATCTGGACTGTAAAAAACGTGTGGTGGTTTCATTCAGCCTGGAGCAACTTTGACCACTTCAGCCAAATTTAATTAGGACAAACTTGCAGATGATGCAGCTGACATGCATTTCAGCTCCTAGTATTTCATGTTGGAGGGACAGATATTTATGTAACTGTACAAGAAAAGCAAAGAGCAGTATGATCACACAATGTGAAAATCACTTAATAACGTCAGCAGATGACCGCGAGCAAGACTTGGGGAGCAGAAGTATCAAATATGCAACTGAAAAAATAAAGAAAAACATTTTTTAAAGTATCTTAAATAGTAAAGTCTCTTTGTGAGGAGTGTAAGAGAAATCTTAGGCATGAGTCTACTTGTCAGCTTCCCCGAATCCTGCTTTTGGAGGTGAGTAAAGTGCTTTGCCTGCATCTACTTCTCATGGGATCGAAGCCATTTCAGTTTTAAATGAAACCAGTCTTAAATGACACAAGAGATTTCAGTAAGCAACCTAAGAGGTGTTGTCAGTGCTCAGAGACTCTTAGTAATATGGCCTCTATATCTGTTCCTGAGACCTCTAAAGCCAGATTACTTTCAGTCATTTTCTCTATGTGGTTTTACATATTCATAAAACTCGTAACTTCTGTTGGTTTCCCTGTCATAGTCCATAATGAGACATGTACAGAAGTTTCAGGCTGAAAACACTGTAGAATTCAAAATATATGATGTTTTATTAGATACACAATGCACTGCAAAGAAACAAGCCAGACACAGTAATCTACTTAGAGGTTATTTCATGTAACATACTTAGTTTCTTTCTATTTTCAAGTCCAAACTTCAATAACTTGCATCTGCAAGATGTGACTTAAATGGAAGAATAAATGAATCCCAAAGAACATAACATGTAACAGTGTATCAGCACAGCTTCCTTTGTGCTTATTCCTCCAGATGCACTAGAGAATGGCAAACCCTTTCAAGTGCTTTGCAGCATCTCCATCAGTGAAAGTTTTTATTATTACAGTAGCTAAGGCTTCATTTGCATTTGAGGAAAAATGCATTGCAGGCTAGGATGTGAATTTGTGTCATAACATTACCTCCCTGCGTGGATGTTCAAGTGTGTGCTAAGGGAAGATTTGACATCTATTTTATTTCGGCAGCCGGTGCCCTTCTCCTCTCCCTCTCCTGACCACTCAGCTTCTTCCAACTCTCCCCTTTAGGCATCCTGGTACCATTGTTTGTGACACTGTGGGGAGAACTGGTCAGGAATAATAACAGACATTTTTTTTCCCAAGGTTTTTTAAACCTGTACCAATCGCTTGAGGTACTTCAAGACATGTATGCAAAAATATCTGTGCTAGCACTGCTGAGGTGAAGGAATAGAAACAGGCAGGCAGTATCTGCAATCAACTTCTCACTCTGATAAATAGGTTTAGCTATTCCTACCAAACTAACAAAAAAAACCCCACCACCCAAAACAAAACTAAAATAATTTATTTTTCTGCCTATTTAGAGATTGAAACTGGCTCATCAGCCCCAATCCTGGTGCAAGAGAAAAGGTAGGAGTGTGCAAACAGGCACAAAGAGCAGAAGGGACGCAGAGGGAGTAACACTATCTCTTCTGTTGGCTGCTTGCAATTTGATTTGCCTCAGCCACAGCTGAAAAATGTACCACTTGGTATTCATGTCAATGAATGTCATAAATGTGTTAAGCAAGTGCTGGTCCAGGAAACAAGTTAATTCTGTGATTCCCCTCTTAAGCTCTCAATGTAGGACTACTGATATTCTGTTTTTCAGAAATCTGATAGGAAGTGGATGTGAGTTCCTCCAGGGAAGCTCCCCTCTGGGGGTGCTGGAATGGACAGAAGTTAAATTATTTCTGCAAGTAGAAGGTTATTCTACCTTACATTTTTTTCAGTTAAAAATTCATAGAATCTAGTACAACTTTTACCTACTACTTTTGACCAATTGTCATTTGATGTGTGAACAATCTACAGTATGCATCACCGTTGCACTGATGCAGAGACCAGCAGGCATAGCAACACTAGAGTCAGAACTGATTGAATTTTTTCACTCAAGTATTTTGCACAAGGCTGCTAAAAAAAATAATTTTTCCAGTGTTTCAGTTGTCCATAAATATCATTTAGAAAAATGATAAGCATTGTGCTTATAACAACATGATATCTTTTAACTTTTCATTTAAAATTATTTTTCTGTGATTCTATGATTCAAAATATTGCTGTTTCCTTGAACAAAAAAAAGAAAAAAAAAAAGAAGAAAAACTTGGATGTAGAGAATAAGAAAGAAGTACTCTGAATTATCTACATTTTCTGGATCAAAGGAACAAGATAAGAAATTGCAAAATTGTGAGTGAAACAGAAAGTCTGAATCCTTCCCAGCTCTAATCACAGGGCATGGAATGACTCCGGCACTGCACAATGTTATTTGAGAGGGAGAATACCACTGGCAGTAGCGTAAGAGACTATTGATGTTGTCAGTCATCAGGAAGCAGATGGCATGTCTTGGCTGAGTGGGTTCTCAGGCATCTTATTTCAGCAACCACTTCAGTCTATCTGACAGTGTAGTCAGATGTGAAACACGCTACTGAAACACGGGCTGCAATAATTCAAGCGCAATAAATTCCCAATCCCGGCAAGACTAGCAGGAAATGAGAGCACAGGAATTCTGTCCGTCCTGTACAGGGAGTAACTTTCCTTTTGTCTCCAGTTAAACTAGTTACTTGCAAACTCTTTCAGGTAATAGATCATTTGTTTCTACTGTGAGTATTTAGCATAAAAATGATGGATTTTTTTAAATTTATTTATTGTTGGCAGGCTAAGAGTGACAAAATTAGTGCAGGAAAATAAGGAAAATGGTTTTCCCCTGTCATGTCAGCTTAAATCAACAAAAATACTTTTAATAACTTCTGCCTCATGAGGGAAAAGCAGACATTGTGTAGGAAAATACCTTTGGATGCCTTTTGCTATGTATGTTACGACCCTATTACCTGGGTGTCTTTAGGTTATCTCACTGTGGAGGAGTACTTTGACAGTTATTCAGAGCTTGTACTGGAAATTGGCACCAGTTGGTCCTAGTGGTAATGTAGGCACAGGGGTGCAATATTAGCCATACCTCAACCTTGAAACTGGTTTTAAAAGGAAACTTCACTGTGGTAGTTTCTGGGATCCCTGTAGACTTAAGACCTCTCTGTTTGCCTTTTTTTTGTTTGTTTTTAAGAGTTAACTCTGCAGCTCCGAAAATATCTGGGATGCCCTTGTGTTGGGCATGGCACCAGTATAGGGAGAAAGGCAGCAAGGGTGACTCCTGGGAGGCTTGCTGGGCTTGGAGCTGTGTTTTCTAGGTGAATGCTGAAAAACCCCCTGGAAGCCAATCCCTCACTGCTTTTGAAAATGCCAATAGATATTTACATACTACTTTAGGCATTGTAAATAAAATGGCCCTAGAAATCTTGCCTACCGTCATACACTGTGTGACACAGCCAGGAACTGAGCTTCAATTTTTTTTCAGCACCAGGACAGTGCCTGCAGCACAAAGCATCCATCCTCATTCTGTTAGTCTGGAACAGAAAGTTATTCTGGATGTTGTCTTAGTCAGTAGGGATCTGGCTAATACAGGTATTAACAAGGGGTGCAAACAGTCATTAGAAAAGCAAGTTCCCTATATGGTCGTTACATACCATAATAAAGTTGGAGAGTAACTATGCAAAATGCTGTAGTCAGGGGTAAAAAAAGCCACAAGACTCACTGTATAACTCCAGAGAATAACAGGCTACATAATTTTAAAATGGATTGATTCTCCTTGCCCATGATCATATGTTAGTTCTTGTAAGCCTAGTACAAATCAGGCATGAAGACTTGGAGACAGAAAGATCTCATAGCACGAATACGGATAAGAAAGGAGAGTTTGGGGGTTTGTTTGAACTAAATAAGGCATAAACCGGTATGCATATATAGAGTCCAGACATCTGAATACTTAATAAAGTCCTGGTATCCCAGCCATTTGCACAGAGGTGTCACTTTATTTTATCCATCACATAGCAACTGAAAGAGTGATATTCATCAGAGTGAGGCCATGAGTTTACACATTCAGTATCTAAGCTGAAGAGCAAGCTGTAAGCATGTAAAACCACCTGTACATCAATTGAAAACCTCAGTAGATAGCCAGTAAATCACTTTACTGCTGATATTTATCACTGAATTAGATCTAAACCCTTAATTCTCTTTCATCTCTATTGCCACAACCAAACTGTAGATACCAAATGGAAATTTGTGCAAATGGGCACCATTCTCATGGGACAATCAAATTATTCTGGCAGTACCTTCTGAAAAGTCATAGGCACATCGTAGTTATGTGTCACACGTGCACATTATAATTCTTGATTTTAGGGATATTAGTGGGTACTCCGCTGAATGGAAAGGGAAAAAAGAAGTACACTGCAAGCTGTATGTGAAACAGAAACCCCTGCTGCATTTCATCAGTCTGCCACCTAAACCAACACTAGTCTTTAACAGATAAAAGACAGATATGCTCACAGTTAAGTCTTCATACTAGGCTGATCTGAGGGAGACTGAGACAGACAGACAAGGATACAAAGAGTTCACAGGCTAATTTTACAGGCTGCAGCCACTGCACCAGTTTTATTAGGCAAGGTTGCACAGGAAAGGGGAGGGCAACAAATCTATATGAGTTTTCTTGCCCAAAAGAAACTACTGCCATGGAACACAAGTGTAAGAATAAGGTCCTAGGGAAAAATCATACTGACTGATACATCACTCACCATGCACTCAATTAAAATGAAATTTTCATAAACAACAAGTCTCAACTATTACCGTGGCTGGCCATCTGCCCACACCTCCTTCAAACAACTGTTAACTCTGTAAACCCAGAGGGTGGGAAAAAGTACATAAGACCAAAATTAGATGCCTTGAGCCTTTTTTCTTTCTTGCAGAACTGCTATAGATGATTTATTATTATTAGTGAATGGATATTTGCCATTCACTTTGAAATTAAAAATCCCTTGGAGGCTTTGCAGCTCCCTCCATTACATTACCAGCGCACGCAGGTTGCAGAGGTACAGCTGGGAACTATCAATCAAAAATTCTATTTTCTTCACAAATGCTAAAAAAGTCTTTAAGTGTGTAATTTGAATCATCCTTAAATTCCCCAGCATATTTAAGCACCGTGTTAATAGGATAGAAAAGTATTAAAGCATACAGCTTAATCCCAGAGCTTTTTTGCTTTGGTCTCTCGGTGGCAGCTGGGGCATGGATCAAGAGAGAAGTGATAAGCTCAGACTCCGTTCATGAGTAGTGAGCAAGGACGACCATCTTCCTCAGAGAGAGTCACAACTAGAGATTTCAGAGCAACACTCTCCACTCCATCGCTCCAATTTCACTCTAGTTTAATGTCTTCAGTTTCTACAGGGTTAGTTTATGTAGGCACAGGGTCTGGCCTCTTGTCTTAGCCTGGATAAGCAGGGGAGACAGGCTGCCTCTGTGTGTGCTGTGTCTCAGGGCTAAGCTCACTCTTCTGTGAAGCCACTGACAGAAATGAAGGGTAATAACGATGCCTAGGAGAAATAGGAGAAAACTGAATCTGAAGAGAAGAAAATGGACAGACAGATCAACACAACTAAACCATATTCCAGTTTAGTATCCTGAGCCCCTCTCTTAAGGGTATGTGTGCTTCTGATTACCCCATTGGTATGTTGTGATAATCCTTGTTCAGATAAGGTGTGTTGTACCTTCATATTAGGAAATGATACATACTTAAAGGGTTCCTAAAACTCTTTAGAGTTCTGATGCTGTGTGAGCAATGCCTACAAAGTAACCATAGACATGTATACATACAGACATATATTTTATAGGTGGAATTAAAAATGGATTTTAAGACAGCTACAGAAACGTTTCATCTGCCAGTCACAGGAGTATAAACACCCTTTCCCAGGTTTCCAGCAATGCAGACACTACGAGAGGGACTTTGTGTGGTTCAGAGATGAAATTTGCAGCGTGCCTGGCTGAGGGCATGCTTCTCTTCCTTTGGATGCTCGCTCCAGCCTTCTGTTGCAGTTACCTGGTGGGGATGTGCCCTAAAGCACCGCATGCAGCTATCACTCTGCAAAACAGATCAGCTCCGCTCCGTCAGATAACTTTGTAACTGGCTTAGGGGGTCAGAATCATACAACTTGCATAACCTTGATATTTCCCACAAGGCAGCTGTAGAACAACCAGGAAGCATATCTAAGGGGCTGCTAATTGAGAGGAAAAATCTTTGGCTGGGATTAATTAGTACACCTCAGCCTGCAATGACTCAGGTCCCATCAGCAGGGAACATGAACATGCCTCAGGATTTTATTCAGACAGCTTTGTTCCTTACAGTACTTGTTCAATCTTAAATAATTAGAGTAAACTACTTTTACCTGATAGAACTTGTTAAATCTTAAATAATTCAGAGGAAAAAACACAGAACCACTTTATTGCAGGCTGTTGGTTCCAGTTGTACCCTACGTGCATATATTTGCCAGTACATTAAATGTGACCAAATAAGAGCCCACAGTGATGTATCTGTTTCTACCCCTTCAAAAAAGAAGTTGAGCACAGACAACAGGTCTTCAGAGGTTGAGGGATTTAAACACAGTCTATGCTACCCAACTTTTTATAGATGTATATGCCACAACTCAGTCTGGTTTAAAATATAAGCTTAAAAGAAGCTCAACTAGGGAAGGACTTAGCTGAAGGACTTTTCTAGCTTAGTCAGAACAAAGTCTAGCCTATTCTTTCTCCAGGTTTTTTGAAGTCCATGAAATTTTGTTCATCTATATTTTTCCCTCAAAGGAAATATTTCAGTATTTGGTTTTCTAACAAACAACAGCTGAACTGCTGTGTACAGAAACCTTAGTATGATAAACTTGTTCACATCAAGAGTAGAGGAAAATAAATTGTATTAAAGAACAGGTTGTGGATGCACTTTTTCAAAGACTGTTCTCAAATAACCGCTTACAAGTGTGTTTTAAAGTTAATAAAGGAAGAGAAATCCTTTTTCCAGTTTCCTTGTCTGTCAATAAAAGATATAAAATAAGGAGAAAAGACATATGATAGGCAGCACAGATACAATAGAAATGAAATAAAAAAGGCTTTGCTTCACATGTAAAACAAAATTAAAATGAGAAGTCCTGATCTTCAAAGAGGATAAATTCCACTATTGGTACGTCAGCAAACTTCAAAAGATTTGATCAAGTTAAAAGCAAATTAAGAAAATGGAAGAAACCAGCCACAATTAAGTGTGAGCAGCAGGCTGGAAGGGAGACTTCATTTGAGTTGATGTTTACTCATTAAATGGACACTAAGGTAAAAATCCTTGTCCAAGCACACACCCAAGTAACTGCTCTGTGTCCCATGGGAATTGCAGGGTCTGGGTGCTAGAAACATTTCTTACCTCCTGAGGGCTGGCAATGAATTTACTTTGTGGATGCTGTGTGAATGGAGACGCAGAATTGCAGCAACACCCACAGATCCTGAAACCACCCTCTCAGCTCCTCTCTCAGTGTTTTTAAGGTCTAAAACTTAACATGGCCACAATAAAATACTAAAGGGTAGGTTGTGAATCCACCTGTGCCGGTAACTAGAGGAATAAAAGAACAGAAAGCTCCACGAGAGGTGAGTCCATCCAAACCACTGCCTCCTGTCTGTAGGGGCAGGCAGCAGGGAGAGCTTCACTGCGAAAGAGGAGCTGAGCTGGGATTCCCCAGGGGAAAACCGAGTAATTGAGAAGTGGCTGTAATTTGATCTTTGCTCTGCTTCTGGGGAAAAGGAAATTCACGCTGCCCTTTCCTCACAGCTGAATGCAGACTGCCTGTCAGTGCAGAGCCCTGGGAGAACGTTCTGGGTGCAGACCAGCGAGTAGTAAATGTGAAGTCTAAGGCTTCACAAGACTATTGACATAAATACCTAAATGGAGCACACCTTATCCAAAGGTAATTAACACACGGGGAACCCTGCAAACATGCATTAATTCTCTACCTAATCTAACAGAATATAAAGGATGCCTGTGGGTGTGTGCACACGTGGGTGGGTGGGTGAAGGACAGGATGGGTGTGTGTAGAAATGTATTTAAGGATTCACACATATCCAAGATCCAGGGCTGTTTCGTCCTCTTATTAGCAGCTGTACAGTAGAATTATCATATATTCAGCAAAATCAATGCAATCAGCTAGGCAGTGAGAGCGGATCATCTGGGAATTCTGAGAAAAGATTACTCACAGCAGCATAAAGGGCTGCTGCCCAACCAGGCAAAACCCAAAGTAAAAAATGCCCAGAGAAGCATTACAGGCTTCCCAACAAGGCATCAACAGGAGAGGATGAATGAGAAAAAAAAAGTAGTTTTGTGCTTTAAACACAAGTTTAAAAGTGCTGTTTAAAGTTTCCATTAGCAACACAAACAGAAGATTCATACCAGCTTTGTGTCGCCATCAGTATTTCTTTTAAATTTCTACCAGATGTAACTGTATTATCCATGGCATTCTTCCTGTCATCTGTCAGTTCTGTCCTTGCTCATCACCAGTGTTCAACAAGTATATTTTAATAAAATTTCATTTCAAGACATCAGTCAGTTTCCTCAACAGATATTTTGAATCTAGTGGGTTTGGCAATAATGACCTGAAGAATTTATATTCTGAAGTGCAAGCTCCCCTGCAAGGATCATTAGCAAGTTCTGTTATCTTGCAAGTGCTGCTTATAGAAACTTAATTCACAAATGTGTGAATCTGCTTCAATTTGATGAACAGCCTGATTGTTTAGCTAAATTATTTTCAGTTCTCCCTGTTCTCTCTTAAGTGTAAACCAAAAACAAAACTTAAGAAGACAAAAATACTCACTGATAAAGTTGGGGCTAAAAATTTTTATATTTCTTTTTCCAGTCCAAGGGAATACAAAAAGACCCAAAACCGGAAAGCATATCTTGGATAGTTAATGAAAATTTTACAACGTAATTTTGGAAATTATTTATGATTAAGTTTTTGAGCCATCTCCAGTAACTGCTGAATTCATTCTGCTGTCTGCAAAGGCTCATTTCTCCCACAATCGTTAAGCCACCTTTACCAAAACAAGAGATAAAACCTTCAGCCATAACACATGGAAGTGCTTAAAGGTAGTAGCCATACTCTTTTCCTGTAAAAAATTCAAACTAAAATGAGAAAAAAAGACAAATCAATGAAAAAAAACTCACAAAGCTTGAGAATTATAATTGAAAAAAAATGACCAAAAATATCAAGGAAGCAAAGAACTTCCCTAATATGCAAAAAGCAGCAGCACAACTGTTAAACACTCTGAACATGCCATCTTGCGCCTCAGTTTTGCAAAGAAAAAGACACCAGAATGTCATCTTTTAAATAAATTGTAGGTTTTTGAAGTCACATCACTCAGGCAATATCCCATGGGAAATCTGTGATGGCAAGACTTAAAGGAGCTTAAAATGATAACCTGCTGAAGGTGGCGTGAAGGCCTGCAAGTGGCACAAACCCAGTGGCATCTGCCTCAGCAGGCTGTCACACCTCTCTTTCCCCTGGTGCACTGCTTTCCTTATTAAACAGGAATGAAATACTATTTTCTCCTGACATTTGGTGAGGGATAGGACAACTCTTGTCAAACTTCTAAATGGGATAGTATAAGTGCTGTGGTCATATTTATTCACAGAAATATGTGAACTTTGGGTGTGAGTCAGTTACAAAGAGGTAAATGTCACAACTACCAGTTGATTAACTTCGATTCTTTGTTATTATTATTGATATAGATCACTATAGAGATATAGAGGATACTTGTTATCTCATAAACATCCACTGTATAAAGAGATGACATTGACAAGAGGATGGGAGAGTCACAATTAATGTTAATTAACTGTGCAAAATGTCTACTGCTAGGTGGCTACTGCCTTGACATGATGGAAGGCAGCTTGGATTGTGTGTGGTATTTTTTCCAAATACAGCTTGAGCTCAGAGCCACCACAGAACAAGCTTCACCATGTGATTCTCCATCTTGCTAGCAAAGCCAAAGGTTCAGACATACAAGGTGTATGAGAACAATAAACAACTGTCAAGGAACATAGTCTATAAAAATGTGTTAAATCGAAGGTGGTGAGAGAACATTGTGTCATGTGGGAAGAACACAGAAATGTAATAACAAGTGCTAAAAAGAAGATGTAAGTCACTGAAGGACAAGTGACCTGTAATAGATCTAATTTGCAGTACTACATACCCAATCTTACTTGCAGTTGTAGACTAAATTCAGAGCGTTTTGGTCACTCACAGGTACACATAGTAACACTGAAAGTAAGCAAGGTTGAAGAGGAAGGATGGTTTTCTACTTGACAAAAGCACTAGAAAGTTCAAGAGCTCTAGGATAAATTCCCATTTTTGCTGCTTGCTCCCTGTGTGAGCAACTGAATACCACTGCGACACTTAGCCTTTCTTCTCTATCTATATTAGATGCTTTCCAGTACAGAGACTGTCATTGTGCTCATACACAACCTCTCACAAAGTGGGCCTTATCTTCATTTAAAAATGCAGATCTATCAACAAATATGTAGAAAAATACTTTTGTTTTTAAATAAGATCTATTTGTATAGTCTTTTGTACATGTTTCCCATTCATTTCAATAGTTGCTTAAAATGTAAATGAAGCAAGCTCTAGCAAGATCACTCAAAAAGATCACACTGTACATGCCTGGGACCAACATCCAGGGGTTCCTGCTTTTGGTACTTCTCTTGTTGGGATTGGTCTGCCTCTGCTCTTCCTGGTTCTACTCTTGTTTTATTTAAATTCAAATCTAACTGCTGTTCTCTGCTTTCAGTTCTCTTAACCTCCACTCCACTCTTCCAAATCATAGTTTTCAGCTGCCAGGTAAAAGCCTCTATGAACAAAATCCTTCAGCCTCCCTGAGGTTTCTTTTTTTGTTTTTTTTTTTTTTTTTTTTTTTTTTTTTTTTCTTGTAGAGCAGGAACCAGTAATTTTGACTTGTTCTTGACCCTGAAAATCTTGTGGTTTTTTCCTACTCCAGCCACTTTTCATAGTAATGTAACATTTGGAAACTTTAATACAACTCATATCTTCTTGCTAAATGTCAGATGGAATATCTGGATTTTTTCAGAGATATTGAGAATTGAGTGAATGAAAAATGTTACAAAAACATTTTACTTACGTGTGTATTTGTCCAAGTAAGCTATAAAAGTGTTTAGAGTTGCATTTGACTTATATGAAACTGGGCAAGACTCCTCCAGTATTCAAACGTTTAAGGGAGTTTGTGTATTCTCCTTTTTACAGAAATTCTATATTTGAGCTTAGATACTTTTCCCAGTGGATGTTTCATCAAGACCAATACATTTTTGCAAAAAGTTTCAGTCCCAATGAACTGACATTTTCTGATTAAAAACCTGCCCCAAACCTCTGAACTATCTCTACATGCAGGCTCATGGTACTAAGGCGACTACTGCCTCAGGCTCTTTCCTTGAATTGTACACATTTTCATCAAATCCTGATATCCCTTGTGGGTTTGTGCAATTTCTGAGCTGTAGCTAAGACATTTACTGTATATTTCTGTTCATTGATTTCATGTGAAATTATGTCACAGCTTTGTATGTTGTTTTTCTTCTTTTTCCCGATGTATTTTGACATTCAGAGAATTACATTTTTAACCAAAACTCCTCACAGAAATTGTGCCTCCCAAATCTTGCCTGTAGATACTTCAGAAATTATAAACAAACTAGACAACTGAATATGATGCTGTGCTTGCCTTGCGAAAAGGACTATATTCAGCTGAAAAGAGCTCTGCTTATTTAGTAACAAAATGTATGGACCTTGGAAGACAAATACCCATGGAGAAGACGAGCCACCTAGAACATAGCTGGCACAAGAAAAAGCAAGTATAAATGTGACATGAGCCTGTTTAGAAATCTAGAAGAATTTGTAAGGTTTCTAATTAATTAAATAAGTGTATTTTTTGTTTAATACTATGTGATTACATTTCCCCTTTAGCGAGAGGATATATCCTTCCAAATATTTGCTGCAGGTTTTTGATATTCAATCTAAATATTACTTAAATGTCAATTTATCACTCCTGTTGCTCATGCCTGGGTAATTTTAATAATTCCTTCTTCTTAAGAACTAATGCAATATTTTCATAATCCTAGTGGTGCCCTCAGCCTGCATCAGGGGTATCCTGACATGTTTTCACTGAAGTATTCCGAAATACTAGCAAGAAAACTCAACTTGAGGACTCAGAGAACTTGAACTTTTAAAAAATACACCAATGAAAATAAATTTAATCATTCGTTATTTTAAAACTGAAAATATAGTTTGACTCACACAGTTGTGTTGAATATTTATAAGGAAAAAGGTCTGAATCTGGATTTTTTGCACTCAAGGCCCAAATGTTAGATCTTACTGCAAAACACCTGATAGCACATCTGGTGTCTTTGCTTTAGTAAGCACTGGGCAAGAACTGATCCAAGGTACAGAAAAAACCCCAGTTCACAGGTTATTCAAAGCCCTTCACAACTTTTTTGTCTCTACATTTCATAAAAATCTGACAGAAAATATTGACTTTTCTGATTTCGCTCTCCATATTAAGAATTTATGAGAGTTTCTCTTTTAAATAAAATAGTGTGTGATACAGTTTGACAGAGACAGGGAAAAGGGGTAGAGGTGTGAATATTTTCTTTAGATGTTTTCCCAAGGCAATAGCCAGAACTGCAATGCTAAGATTTAATCCCGGATCGGATCTGCTGGGAGTCAGAAAGATCCAATTAATGTTTGGTAGCAGTTGGTACCTGATAGAAAAAAGGCAGGATGTAGAAGACTTCCTAGTAGTATAGGGAAAATATGCATATGGATAGGTAGGCTTGTTCCCGTTGTCTAAGTCACACAGACTTCATGCCTTGCACATTACAAGGGTATGTATACATTTGGCTATATTACATTAGCATCTTAAATGCTGGTCCCATTGTGTGGGCACTGACAAACAAATACTGAATAAACAGTTTATTTCCCTCTAAACTAAAAAGAAAAACAAAAGTTTATAGAGAAAATTTATTTGTTGACTTGCCCAGTGTCATCTACCAGGTCAGAAAGACAGTGAAGATTAAAATTTTGTCTGCAAAAACTTAATTTTCATCCAATTTATAGTGTAAACACGACTTAATTTGCATGGCTCCTGGATAGAAACTGCTATAGATGGGCATATCAACTTTTTCCCAGGACTTGTTTACTGTTTTTAATTTAAGGTAAAAAAAAAAAAAAAAAAAAAAAAAAAAAAAGTAATTTAAAGTTAAATGCTTCCAAATTTTATAAGCTGAAAATTGAAAATGGTGTCCTTTGGGCCACTGGAAACTCTATTAAATTTAGAAGAAATTATTAAGTTCTATATTTGTTATGCTACTCTTCTTGTTTTTATATCAAGAACAAAAATTTTTTTCAATGGAGGAAAAACAAGGCTACATCTCCGCGGGTAAATTAAAAGTGCCCATAGTTTTCCTTGTCACTGAAGACAGCTGTCACAGACTGGACTCCGTGCATGCTCTTATGTACTTTTAGCCTCCAAAACCAGAGTAACTACATGCAAACTGCTTGGTGACAAAGAGCCCTGGTATGTGTCAGCTGCCAAACTCTCTCCTGTTTGAGTGCAAAAACATGAGCAACATCACATCATGGAGGTTTAACAGGTAACAGATTTCCAGTGATCCAGGGCGTTCCCTGGTCCTTTAGAATTTACTCAAATGTGAGTCCTGTCAGAATTTCCCAAAGAATTAAAAAATCCCCATTGTTTCAGTTTTGAAGGTCTAGAAAAATGGTTAATATATCAACACTACTAACAGCTGTTATTAAGAAATTGATACTAATAACACAGCTCTGTAAAATAAAATTTGTCTGCAAGTCTCCAGTAGCTCTCCCCAGGAGACTGAAGACAGACACAGAACACGCAAGTTCTCCAAAAATCTCATGACAAGTTTATGACAGAGCTAAAATTTTGAATGCAATCTCCTGGATCCTGTTCCAAAGGTTTCACGACAAATCTTCCTCAGGAGGAAAAACAGATAAAGAAAACACTGAAACACACAGATTGGCCTGGCATCTTTCACTGCTGAAATAGTCGAGGCATTTAGTTTTGTAGTGTGGAGGAGGAGTGAGCAATATGCCTAGACTCTCAACACTGCAGAAGTAGGAGTATTTACTTTGTGTTAGGGAAATGTATGACTTTGCAATCAGGACAGCTTGCGGTATTGTGCTGAAATGCAATCAGTTTTCAATGTGCAGTGAGTCCCAGAATAACTTTCTAACAGCAGCATTAGAAAAAAGACACTCTTTTTCCCCTAGGCTGTTTGTACCTCTAACGTATAATTTTGCCATTAGTGAAGTGTGATGAAAATTAAGTCACTTGTACAGCCTGATATGCTCAATCAACCTTTTTTTTTTTTCTTTGTTACTAACTCAGGGCTTTACTCAGCAATAAATTGGCTGTAGAATTCAAGCCGCTAAAAGCTTTTAAAGAGTCTTTAGCATTGCAACCACGCTGCCTTCGCCAGAGCTCTAATCTATAAATCTGAGGAGAGAGGAAGGTCATGTTAAGAAAGATTTCAGAGCCATAACCCAAACTCATGCCTCGAAACATGTCTTCTGCCACCATATGGATGGTTGACAATGCAGGCAGGCAGTTTTCTAGCTAATAGTGTTATCACAAGCACTTAATGAACCATATAGAAGAGGACCTACTAGCCTCTTGTTTTTCTTATATCCATTGATATTTGCAGCTTCTCTACTTTGGTAGCACAGTTGGCTGATGGAGTTCAGAGGTGGTTTTGTGCAGAGACTACTAATAGGAGTGGATGTATCAGGACAGTTCAGTGGATTGTCTAGCCCAGTAGACTCCAGCAAAATCAGACAACTAAAGAGGAATAAAAACGAACAGCAATACTTCCCTAATATAGCCTTTCAGCCATGCTGTAGTCATAATTTGTGAGATACCATCCAATAATTTGCTCCCTTTTTCAACCAGGCTGCTTATATTTAATTGTGGGCTTAGGAACCCCTTCTATGGACTTACCCTCCAGCACACCTCTTCTCTTCAAAGCCCTGTGAAATCAGAATGACTGTTTGGGCTTTTCCAAACAGACATCTCAAGGACAAGCAAGTTGGTGCACTATCCTTTCAGCTCTAGGCAGTTCTTCATGACTGTTATTCATACCTACTGGAATTAAAACAGAATATACTGTAAGTTGTTGGTGATGGAAATTTCTCACATTACACCCAAATGTCTTTGGAAAATTGTGGAACAAGAATGCAATACGTAATGGATGGGAAGGGACTCACAGGGAGCAGAGTGTAGGTTCCTTTCCCTAGACCAGCTATTTGTATTTCACTGCTGAACAGTTCTGGACTCCTGAGACTTTGGAACAGAAGCAGAGTACCAGGTCAAACAAAAAGGAAAGCAAAGCTGACACAGTTTCCTTACATGCTTGTCTGTGAAGCAGAGATCAAGAAGTCAGATGCTCTGCTTCTGAAGATCCAGAGTCACAATATAACTTCTCCTGTGCTTGTTGCTCATGTTGCTAGAGGCACTGGGTAGCTTGTAGTGTCCCAGTGAGTCTGACCTCCTGGTGGATTAGGAAGACTACAGTGCACAATACAGAGAACAATCCTGCCGCTCATTGCATTACTAAGGGAATAATAAAGTGAACGGCTGTAGTTTCCTTGCTATAAGAAGGGAATACTTTGACAATTTTTCTAGGCTGAAATCTTGAAAGCTGAAATCAAAATGTAGTCAGACCCTCAGGATCTCCCACCCAGACATGACAAAGTACAATAACGATCCTGGTATACCTTCCAATACACTAGTTATTCATCTCTTCCATCTCTCTCCAGAGAGTTTCCTGCCCACTCCCAGCATAAGGATGCCTGTTCTGGGTACCTCTTGACAACCTGGCACAAAATATGCCTTTCTGGCACAACAGCAATCTGCTTTTTTCCCAGCCTTGCAAATACAGTACTTCACAGCTCCCTGAAAGGTTCTTTCCGATGTTAGCCTGCAGTCCAACCTGTCTGCAAATGTCAGTGCCTGTCTCATAGCAAAACTCCGTGCCACGCTTATCGCTGCTGCCTGATGCTGCTCTGAATGATCATTTCTCCTCCAGCACATTACTCACTCCATCACAGGAGGGGAAGGATGGGGGAAAATATTTTTAAATGGCCAGGAGGGGACAGGAGCACCAGGGGGTTACAATGTCTTGGGGACACTGCCCAGATGTTGCATGAGCTGCCATGCCAGGCTCATTTTATATCCCCAGAATGCCACATCACCCTCGTTGCTGTGCCTTGTTCTTTCTTCTTGCATTTGCACCACAACCATTTCTGTTCGAGTCACAGTGAAATTGGCCTTTCCTTGCTTCACAGCCTCTCTTGTCAGTACTTACTTGTAGCTTACTCATTGCTTCAGAGCTAAAATTGGATTTGGGCAGCTCTTGGGAGCTGTGTCTCTCTACATCTAGCAGAAAACATTGCAGAAATTGCCCAAATGCAACAATAATAGGAAGTAGTTAATTATGAGGGCTGATTAAAACATGCTGTATTTAAAAATCTTGAGAAAAAATTTACAGCTATCTTCCCCATTATTTTCCTACAGAGAAGAAAAATGGTGTCCTTAACTGGAATTCTCTTCTGCTGTGCTATTCTACTGACTGCAACAAATTTATTTACTTATTTTAGAATAGTGTAATGCCTCATTTCTTAAAACACAAGCATACCTCATGTGGCCTATTTCCAGATGCAGTGAAGATAAGCATTTCTTGCATTGTATGTATTTTTTAGGCTAATCAACCACAAAGTTTGAGTTGAATCATCTTACTTGAAGAAACCCTTTGAAGACTGATGACAGATGTGTTTTCTGCATTGCTTGGATTTGGCTAAAAAGCTTTGCAGGGTAAACTGGCAAGAGGTGTTTCTTGACACAGGCAGCTTATGTGACACAGTGCAGCAAAGGTGTCAATGAGACCAGTGGGCTGGGATTTTTCAGTAGGAACCAGTTATTTCATCTAATTACTGAAAACTTTGAGGCATTGTTTTCAGAGGACGGATGTCTAGCTCATTTATTGGATTTGTGCATGAAAAACAACACTCTGTAATTTATAATAGCACATACTTAAAGAGTTTTGGAAACAGGAAAGAATTAGGAAAAGAGTCAAAATATAATTAATGGGTTTTGGAAAGAGACTTTTCCTATGTTCATTTTTTTTTCCTCAACAATTTTCTGCCAATGGTTACCTAGCTCTTAGGAAAAAAAGCAAAAAAATTAAATGATCAGTTCTTCAGATTTGATACCGGACAAGACAAGGGCTATTCAGCTGTGAGAATTAAAAAAAAAAAAAAGAAATTTGGGTAAATGTTTTCCCTGCCTATATTTTCCTGACTCTAAATTCAGTGGGCTGTCTTGACTGGACACTGCTCATAATTGTTTTTTATAAAAATAAGCAACTCATAAAAAAATGCTTTTTCTACCAAAACAAAAACTTCTCATGGCATCTGTTTTTTGATCACAACTCTTTTTTATTTAAAAAATTCAAAAGCTATTGCAATATTCAAGAAGTTTCATTTCAATAGTGAAATGAAATCACATTCTCTCACTTCATGATTTTTCCCCTTGAGAGTGAGAAAAGTTTTTTCACCACCTGCTTAAGTAAAATTAAATTTTGTTTAAAAGTTTTCAAAATTTCACTACACACTTTGAACTGTGCAAAATAGTTCTATTTTGCTTGAAATGTTTCATACTTTCCAATCATTTCCATTATCACATTGTCTGCATGGTCGCTGTCAGGAAAGTGAATCAGAGCAAACCACAGTGGAAATTTTCTACACAATGCTCATACTCACTCTTACTCCAGTTGTGCCTATGGTACTTTTGAATAAGAGTTTCCACACAGGGGTTTAGTGAAGTTTGACTAATTGACTTTCAGAGTGCATTCAGTTCAAGTTTCCTGGGTTCACTCCCACGGATAAGCTTTGTTTCTGTATCCTTCACTTTCTAGCCCAACTTGCTTTGTAATGTCGTGCATTATTAAATAGCTAGTATAAATCCTTCTTAAAATCACCATGAATAACATTAGTAGTAGAGATGTCAAGTAAATATAATGATTACTGTGAAGTTTCTAACTCATGGGGGAATTGTGATGCTTAATTAGTTAGTGTTTCCAAATTTCTGATTAAAGAGGTTAATAAATTCAAAGTATTATTATTCCTATCTTTACCAAAATATATTATCCCTGTTAATATCAAAGATAAATTAGCATAGTTCTAGTGTTCACATTGAAAGTACATTTCTTTTTTCTTTTTTTATTTTTTCAGTAAATGACAAAGCCACTGATACTGCAATCAGAGCTATCAGCCAAGCATTCATACACCAGAAAATCTAGACACATATAAAGTGTGTGAAAAAATCATCTCAATTCCTAGCTTTCAAAGACTTTATAAACAGAGAAAACAGTATATAAAACCAGGAAAAACATGTATTTGCTTTTCCCTTTGCAGTACCAAGTTAAAATTGTTTTATGCACTTGCACCCATTGTCCAGCTGAGACGTACTTGGAACTTTTCCCCTTTTTCAACAGGAGCCACTTCTGCTTGAAAATAGGGATTACTGAGAATGGAGCATCACTAAGC
The DNA here is from genome assembly GCF_000699245.1 of Pterocles gutturalis. Classification (NCBI taxonomy): domain Eukaryota; kingdom Metazoa; phylum Chordata; class Aves; order Pterocliformes; family Pteroclidae; genus Pterocles; species Pterocles gutturalis. The sequence continues at coordinate 58,591 of NW_010130687.1, read as the reverse complement.
AGTTACCCTTCCTTTACTCAATTGCTGTTTGATTCTCTTTTTTTGCCCCCTGAGAAAGACAGCACGAATGAAACATCACAGGGCAGCTGCTGCAGCAGAAAGAGGTAAACAAGGTCACTCCTCTCTCTCTAGACAGGACTTCTCCATGGAGAAAAAAAGGTGCACTAACCAGTGGTGCAGCTGCTACGACACTTAAGGGAAGAAGTGGCACCCTGTAGGTTACCATTGTATACCAGTAAGAATGCTTTTCTTGATCTCATCTTCCTATGCAGGATGATAAGTTCCACACAAGACTTAAATTCCCTGCGGGGAGTACAATAGCAGCCTTACTGCCATGATGGAGGAGCCTGAGGATGAAGAAACCTCTACTGGGATCAAGAACAAATATAGTACAAATTCAGATCATAGTTTTTACTGGATTGTATGAACAGACTTTCCTGACCTTGCTGGAGTGAATTCCATTTTCTAACACGGTGCAGGGAAATCAGAACCAGGAATTCATAGTGAAATGAGATATCAGAAGAGATTGCCAAAATGTTAATCTAACTGTTTGTGATTTCACTGTGAAGAAATTCATATGAAATTAGTATAGAGCAGTTCAATTTCAAAAAAATACGGCAACCGAAACATCTTAACTGAACCTGACTGCAAAGGAACAGAAATTATTTTTTCTGAGACTGAATTATATCTTTATATTAAAAAAAAATTATAAGCTCTTTAGTACTACTAAAACACACAATGTAAAAAGAAGACAGTGTTTGAAATTAAATTGATTATTCTGATGTCAGTCTTACATATGAATCAGTTGTTAACACAACTGATGGTAGATTGAAAGGATAGCATCCAGTTCTTGAAACAGCATTTTGATGCCCTAACATTGTCAAAACTGACCTGCAATATACAGACATTGCTAAATACATCTGTTTGTATCAGAGATTTCTTTCAATTCGGAAGTGACTAAAGATGGCAATTTTTCTGTCAAAACAGAAAATGCAAAACAAAGTTTTTGATAAATACATCTTGACTTACGTCTCTTGACTGAATTATTTTGACTGATGCATAAAATAACTCCAATTTAATTTAAAAGAAACTATCTTTTGAGATATTATCCTTTAAAATCTAACAATATTAAAAAATGTTTTGAAGACACCAGATAAGAAACACACCTTGTATTGAACTAAACATTCTCTTTGCCTCCAAACTATATTTAAACACATTTTTAAAATTATTAGCAGACTAAAAATCAGTTTATTTTCCCACAGCTGTAAATGAGTTGAGCACATCCCTTATCATAAGTGCCAGTATTAGTTATTCAATGAACCCAAGAGAGCTCTGCAACTTCAGTATCAATGCTGCAAAACAGATCAGAAAAAAAAGCCAAGTATTCAACCTGCTGTGATGAATTAGCACCAGAGCAAAGCCCAGAGGCCCATAATAAGTAGATGGTAGAATATGAAGCCACTATCCCACTGTAATTAGTGTGGCACTCCTCTGCTCAGAAATACACCCAACTCACCCTGTTTTGGATTTCATGATACACCAGTAGATTCTATTGTAATACACTTCTTTACCTTTTAAAGTTTCCCCTTTCAAAGTTGTCAGATAATTTCTAGATGCTCCTCAGACAGCCAGGATAATATCAGCCCTCTGTACTGGTACCAAGACAGGTCAAGAGCAACTGTTAGACTACCAGACTTGAGACCAGACTTGTTTACGCTGTTTAAATTCAGAGTAACACTACTCACTGCAGTGCATCACTCCAGTTTCATTTTGGTGTGGAATTATATAATCTCATTTTCATCCTGTGCTAAACTGTCATCCATAGGACTGTCCAAGCTTGAATTTTTTACAATGGAAAAATAATTATTTTCTGTTATCTACCAAAAGAAAAAGAAAGCAATAAAATGTTAAGAGACAACTTATAGATCCAGATTATTTGTTTGTGTCTTCCTGGCTGCATGAATTCATCTGAGGAAACAAATGCATATAACGATGCCACTTCAAATTTTGATTCAGAAAGGATATTTTGTTGTTTAGATGAGTCACTATGTCACATTGCATTATCGAGTGGCACAACCCCATGTTCCTAATTCGCAAAAATCTGTCTCCTTGTTCAAAAGTGAAAGTGGCATAAACCCATTTATAATTTAAGTAAGTTGTTGGCAGTTCCTAAAATGGCTTTCCTGGAGAATAATGAGATAGATGGTGGGGTAAGAAACATGATAACTGACTGCACAATATGAAGCATAATGAACAGTTGTTCTGTCCCTGGCAGGAGACTATGGTACCAGAGAACCCTGTCATGCAATGTCTTTCATGGCAAGTCATAAATTAAAAGAGATCTTTATTGTGAAAGCATCTGTCACTACCAGGAGGAAGAACAGTACAATTCCACATTTCTTTCCAGGATTGCAAATCAAGACCAAAATCTCTCCTAATGTAAATGATGTCAATCCATTCATTTCAGCTGAGTTTTACCCACGTTTATCAGCAGAAAAAGTCATAAGCAGCTTCTGTTTTAATTTAATTGAAGTATTGATTCTTAAAAATTGTTAAATAGCATTTTAGTTACCAGTGTCTCCCTGGAAAAGACAATCTGGCACAAAAAGCTGATTCTGTGTATAAGTCAATGGGAGCAGACAGGAGGAGAGGCATTAGGGAGATGAAGAAGATGCTATTTGAATTTATAAGGCCAGAGAAGTATCTATCTTCTAGTGTAATTGCCTCAGATGATCAGCAGAAATTACAGTGATCAATTACAGCCAACACAAAAAGAAATCTAGTAACAGCTCCAAAATAAAACATTACTTATTTTAGTAACCTTTCTCTTTCGTTGCTCATAACTTAAGGGGAATCAAAGACCTAAGTTGGGCTTAACTTGGGTAGAAATAGCAGCAAGTTCTCAATGCGTCTTCTTCAGAATTCTAGAGGTGCCCATCAGGACAGACAAATTTTTAGTCACCTTTACAGAGGTGTGACCTACATTGTGCAATGTCTAACAGTGCTTTAGTGCTGCCCACACACTCTACAGCCTGGACCATTGCTCCAGGAAAAGATGGTCTAAGCAGAGCTTGGGTGGTTTTCCCATGTATTTTGTCTGAATCTCTCTTTCCTGTCAAATTGATTTTGTTCTTTAACTCAACACCAAAGACAGCGGTACCAGTCTCACCTGTATGCAATAAAAACTATTGGAAAAATAGGCCCTAGAGGATGTTGTGAATATTCTTAGCATCTTGATAAATCATATTTGTGAGGTGGGAGGAATGCAAACAAGTGTGGACAAGAGAGCATTGCTGGTGAAATCATTGGGTACACATGCGTGGAAGCCTGCAGAGACATTTGTGTTTCTGTTCCACTGAACTGGCCAGGCATGGGTCAGTGCTACTCTGGAAAGTATCTTAGCAAGGTGTGCACCAGAACTAAGGTATCTCACCTTTCAGCAGTGCTAAAGACCAGCAAGGACTGGCACCAACTCAGGCCACGGCACTGTAAACATGTATCTGCACACACCCCCACACATCCAGTATCCACACATGCTGTCTGCAAGGGTTAAAAAATAAATTGGCAGATGGCCCTTGAGATGAGAGCATATTGATATGGAAATAAAGTGGATCAAACCCTTGTGACCAATCCCTCAATTTAGAAGTACTTCTTTCTAGCCACAAACACACTTCTAATAGAAGAATTTTCTATCAAGTGAAAAAAACCCAAGTAGCATTTCCTCAAGGACAAATATTCTCATAATAGCACTTACTTGGACAGAGGAAACTGGAATTATTCATTTATTCCCCCATAGTGAAATTCCATTGAACACTATGAACTCCTGCCTTCAGTAGGAGCTACTCACTTTCTGTGAGCCAGAATATGATTTATAGTTTCATATCACTAATCAGATATTTCCCTCTTGTATTCGTTTAATTACACCATATTAATAAACCTTGACTTTTAGACAGAAGCTCTATGAGGTATATTCTCAACATGATACACATTTAACTCCCCGTAGCATCATCTGTAGTTAGGGACACGTGGAGAATTTATTACAGCCTTAGGTTTTTAGCCATTGCTAGCTTACTCTTAGATTTTTAATCTGGTGATTTCTCAAGCACCAACACACATACTGCAGTTCCTCTTTTTGCTGAAAACCTTCCTAGGAACAGTACTAAGAAGATCAATTAATGGAAAATACAATTTTAATATAGAAAATGCAGATTTGAGGCACTGCTAGATGAAAGAAACAACCTCAAATTACAGCCAAAGAGGTTACAAAAGCAGGTCACAGCAATGCATTTTCCTAGGGAGCTCCTGTACATGAGAAAAATGTAAGCAGTTACTGGCAGCTCCAAACTGCACATATTAAACATGTCCACAAAGGGTTTTGACAGGTCTCTACAAATCTAAGACTTTCTGTTCTACAGAACATTTCCAATTTTATGGCAAGACAGAGGTAAGAAGCAGAAGAGTTTCTGTACAACTGTTCCATACTGAATGAACACTCCTTTGGACAAATATTCATTTATGTGAAGGTGACTTGCAAATCTCTGGATAGTCTAAAAATATTTTAATTTCATTTACTAGCTTTTCACTGTTTTTTTCTATAATGATTGGATATTATTCCCCAGTATTTTTATATTGGTGATATATTTGAGATTCTGCTGCAGAATTCAAGGTCATATCAGAAATACTCAGCTATCCAAGCTGAATATCAGGTATGGGTTAGATTTTTTTTGTTTGGTTCCCCCCCCACCTGTGTAGTTTTAGTTCATACAGAAACACCTCAAGACAAAGTCCTAAAATACTCCCATAGTATCTGTTGCTGAGAAAGGTGTGCAGAATAACAAGCAACAGAAGAATCTAAAGGTTACATTAAGTGATGGACGAGTTCTGTCTTCAGAGACTAGTTTCAATCTCAATCTCCTCCCAACGTAAAAGACAACAAAGAAGATAACTGGAGAGACAGTGAAAGGCATTTATCTCCTGGTGTGTTTTGACTTGGTTTTGCCACAGTGAAAAGGATGCTGGAAACTCTCCTTTTGTCTGTGTGCTGGACCCTTGCTGCTGATGGCAATGAATACCTATTCATTGACAATTAGGGAAATTCATGGAAAGACAGACAGGGTCTACCTGGACACTAGCAAGGCCCTACTCAGAATAATCATCTTTAGGAGCACCCAGTTTGGATTCTCTACGAATTTGTATGCACCTTCTTTGGAAGTAACATAGAAAATGGAGTGGTGGTGAATACTACTACTTGTTTCCGAAGCTTTGTAAGTACACAGTGTCAAAGCACCTAACCTTCTGTCTTCTCATGCTCAGCATGTACATAAGTCTGGAAAAAGGGATTTGAAGAGGCTGTTTCTGAGGAAAAAGAAAAAAAAAGAAAAAGAAAGAAAGAAGAAGAAGAAAAAAAAAAAAGTCTGGCCTGTGAAAATCTGTCCCCAGGACAAATTTCATTCAATGAGCTGCCTTCCAATGATGACAACTGAGAAATCCTGTTTGAATATTTCATCTTGATCATGTTCAGAACCAAAAAGAATATAAACAACTGGATCCCAAGGATGATCCAATATGGCAGTCTAGTCCCTACATGTCCGAATTTACAGCTAAACCCGCCCCCTAAAGGCATCTCAGAAGGTAAACTCTTCCTTTTTTGCTGGGGGAAATAAAGGTTCATTGTCTCCTCCTGTAAGTTCAGGTATGGCTTTCTGCCATCCCAGGCTACCCATCATCTCAGAGGATTTTGATTTCTGCACAGATGTTACAAACAGAGTAAGAGAATATCTGAAATATTAAAAGCTTTCATGACTCAGGAAAGCCACTTCCCACATCGCTTCCCTCCCAGCATTTTTGCAGGAAGAAAATGTTCACAGCAACTAAAGGTATTATGTCAACTGAAGGCCAGAAATGTCTAACTCAACTTTTTGCTTCTGCATCTGTTAGAGAGCTATTCCACGCATGCACATAGAAATGTGAATGCCAAAATAAAGTAGGTCCAGAATTCCCTCATTGCCAGCCCTAGGACAACAGTACCGGTGTCTTTCTGTAGGTTGAGCCAGTGGATTCTCCCTTCTTCACCGGCCTTACAGGACTCTGCACAAAGTGTATCTAAGCACTGAAAAGGGAAGAGTAAATTTTACCTACATTCAGCTATCTCTTTGTTTTAACCAGGAGCCACCAGAAAAAGCACATAGTAATTTGCTATGTTCCTGAATTCAGCATTCAAACATGGTCACTGTTTCTAGGAGACAGAGATAAGAGTTTGGCATATTTTTAAAAGGGCAAAATCAAAATGGCAGTTTGTTTTCCTTTTCATTTTTTTTTAAAGACTTGTAACAATTTTCAATTTAATCTGATTATGTTATTTTCTTATCCAGGCCTTCATAAACCAAGAGACATTTGATAATAAACTGGAAAAATATCATACAAGTGAGCTAGACCAGCTTGGAATGTAAAACAAAATTATTTTGAAAATACTAACTACCACATCTGTTTATGTTTCAGCTTTTGCTTTCTTTTAACATCTATTTCCTACTACTAAGATAAATTTAGTCTTTAAATAACACACTAATAAGGATGTCCTAAGATGTTCAACTTACTCTTAGTTATTTAGTGTGACTAAAAAGGAAAAAAAATATTTAAGAGCTCAGTACAGAAAGTGTCGATCTCCTTTCTTCTGCAACATTGACATGACTTTGAGATTAGCCATAAAATGCCAGTATCTTGCACAAGAACATCTCCCTCTGTCCCACAGATGCTGAAATATCAAGTAATGCTTCCATGTTCATGAACCAATATACTTATTAGAAAAATGGCATTTTCTCAAATGCAACAGTGCGTTCAAATACATGTTGGTTCTAGAAATAGAAAGCATCAAATGTTCATCTATAATCAGCTCAAGCCGGACATTGCTTTTCCCAAGTAATAGTAAGTGATAGGACAAGAGGAAACAGCCTCCAGTTGTGCCAGGGAAGGTTTAGTTTGGATATTAGGAAAAATTTCTTCACTGAAAAGGTTGTCAGCCATTGGAACAGGCTGCCCAGGGAAGTGGTTGAGTCACCATCCCTGGAGTCATTTAAAAGAGTGTAGACAGCTCTGTAGAAAGCTTAGGGACATGGTTTAGTGGTGGGCTTGGCAGTGTTAGGTTTACAGTTGGACTCAATGACCTTAAAGGTGTTTTCCAACATAATGATTCTACGACTCAGTTTGTATCACTCCATGTGACTCGTTTACAGTCAGTACGACCTGTCCCGATTTTATGTTAGCTGGGAGTCTGGATGTAAGATAGAATGGTGAAAACATTTTAAGCACTAAATTCTGAATCTAGACCCTTGCACTTTTTTTTTTGTTGTTGTTGTTGTTATCAAGCAATGTGTTATATCTACTTTTTTTAAATTGACTTAGGTTGGGAACTGTAACATGGTAGACATATTGAAAAGGTTAGTGAGTGAACACCTCTTCAGTGGTTTGGGTGTCTGGGGATTATCTCTCAAAAAATACAGTAATAATCAGTCCCTTCGGTTACACAGAGCAAATAAAGTAATTCATCCATGGCGTGATTTTATGAGTCTTGCTACATGGAGTTAGGTAGATAAAATAAGAGCTAACAGATCTGCACGGTGTAGTCCTCAGCAACAGTCTAATTTACAAAACATATAGTATGTCCAAAATTACACTTTAAAAATGTATAGTATGCAGTACACATACTATTTATACTCACATACAAGCACATCAGATGGATGCAATCAAAGACGAATTTTTCAAAAGTGACAAACATTGAAACTTTAGTTACAGGTTTAATTTTCAGAAAGTGCTGGTAAGACACTTGCAGAAATTCAGGAATCTAAGAATGAACATCCACAAACTGAGACATTTGAAAATCATAACTAAATGAAAAAGTCATGTTGTTCTTACTTTTATGCAGCGTGTTCTTTGCAGCAATGCCAAGACACTTGGACCTTCTCAGAGCAGGACTTTGCAGCTAGTAGATCAGTGCTATACTGCATATCGCTTTGTCATTTGATTATAACTGGAAGGCAAGGAAAACATCAATATATGCAGCTTCTGAGATACAGATGCAATTCAATAATTCACACCGGAGTACATTGCAGTTGACTGCTGCTTGATAGAATCTTAGAGGACTTTGCTGGAAAGTCTGTAATAAAATGATCACTGCTTTAAAATAATATTCAAGCTGTTCTCTTGGAAAAAAAAATACCTTTCTCTGTTAAGAAAACATGTAGAGTTTGCTTATCTTTATCAGGTATTCCATGTATTTGAGTTTATCTGCTTGTTTTGTACTTAAACTGCCCATTTCTAATCAAGCAAGTGTTCAGTGCTTTTTAGGCACCTGGTCTTTTTTGTTTCTTCTGCAATGTTTGTTATTACCCGTGACAGATCTTTTTCTTAGACTGCTAAACAACGTAGAAAGCTAATCTAGAGTAGCATTGCTCTCCCTGGGTAATTTAGATGAGATCAATATTCATTAACATTGCTAATTCACCACACAAGGGGACAGGGCTTTAAAAACACTCTAAAAGACAGACCAGCAGAGAAGTAGGAAATGCTGCCCACATGGATGAGACACACCATGTTCATTTTCTACACCTTCTCTGGACAACCCATGTTGCTGTTTAATCACTCACATTGCAATTTTTTCCTTCTGTCCAGTTGGAATGCCTTTATTGTAATTTATAACGATTGCTTCTTCTCATTTTGCTGTAAGCCTCCTTGTCCTGCTTGCTAGATTCTTTATTCCTCCCGGCAGCTACAACTTCTGCCTGGCCCACCTGTCAGGCTGAGTTTCTGATAGAAATCTCATGGCCACAATAATTTCTTTCGTCTTTACCTTCACCAATACTGTGTAATAGATTCTTTCTTCATAACATCTCTGTGACATGGCTTTCCCTATACATTTAAATACATAAAACATTCAATAGGCTTGTAATCGCACTGCATCTTTATATTGCAACATCCTTTGTACAGACCGGTGTATTCCCATGAAGAGTTTCCTTAACTTTTCTTCAGAATGAGGTGGATTTGTTTCAGTTAATACAAGTACAAAGTACAAAAGTACATGTACAAAGTACACAAACAAATTTAGGGAAAAAAACCCACAACACACCCCAATTTATCTGTCTCTAGTTTTTTTTTCCATTTTCCTCAATTTCTTATGCGTTATAGCACCTGACAACATGAGTCCAAAACATGTTAAAGGAAATTTTAAAAATATGAAAAATGGTGGTCTAACTAGATTTTATATATTGTGTGTTATATGCACAAGTGTAGAGCATTCTGATTGATTTTTCCTTAATTGATGATACTAGGGAAAAACATTTTCTTTTGTCTAGGAAAACTACAATTTTTGTGAAAACATTAAAACAAAGAAATAGAAGCAATTTTAATTTGATGTAAATGTTTCATTCTCAAATATCCGTGTTTGCATTTGAGTGTATGGAGGCTTTTCATTGTTTGATTGCAATGAAATTTAAAAAACTTAAAATAGCTACCATAATTTTTTTTATATATAGAAAACAATCAGAAAGAACAATAAGTTTTTTCCTAAGTACTTAAATCTATCTATATTTCTCACAGGTGGAAAGACTTGGACTGAAAAATATAATTTGTCTTCATAGATAACTTTAAAAAAATATGTTCAAATAGATCTACAGTCTCATCTATTTCTTTTGGGAAATAAGTAACAGATAGAGTAGATGAGGCACAGTATTACTTTTCAACAAAAACTAAGCCATTATATATTAATCATTAAGTCTGAGGCAGTTTTAACTCAGTAACTCCAATGACTTCACTGGAGCTGAGCTGAGATACGGGATTCAAAAGAGCTGAGTTCTGATATGTATTTTAAAGCTATTTTTACCTACCTTGTTATAAGTCCCACGAGTTGGATATTTCTCATGGGCTTGGGGAATACTTGATCTGTTAGGTTGTGGGTTTTTTTTCTTTTTATCTATTACTTCTTGCTCCTGATACATAATTAAAATGATAACAAAGCCGTGGTGAGATGACAGTAATAAGCCTTTAGAACAACAGAGGCGTTACATGATACTAATGCAATCATAAATCAGAGACCAGATACAAAAACCAAATTACTAGAATGTACCTAATCTTTTTTACTAACAGCTTTCCAAGCTGTATTTAATTAAAACAATGAAGGTTTCAACACATGGAAAGAAAAGGAAATAAACACCATAAAATAGTAAGGCCAAAAGATGATTATTCATGATGACATCTTACCAGCCCTCAAGATCAAGAACATTACCACAAAAGTGAATATCCTCAAGAAATTCCAACTGTTTTCGGCTTGTAAACAGAGGTTTTTTTCCAGTTCCTCCTGGTACCTGACAATCTGCACAGCTGGGGTTTTGCTACTCCCTAGGACTTTTGGAAGATCACCATCCACTCTGTTTTCAGCCTGGCACCCTCTTTCTCATGGGTTAACTATTTCAAAGCTTACTTTCATTATCCTACCTTGAGAAATGCTGCATCAAAACATTTTTTTTTTCAATTGAAAATACACTAACTTATTTTAAAGTTGTTTTTTTTTTTTTTTCAACCTTAACTTTTTCATGCTACCATCAGAAAAACAGAACTGCAGTATGCCAGTTTCAGCTTGGCTTGACATCAACTTTCTTGTTTCTCTGAATTAAATTTCTTTGAACTGACCTGAAAAGTTTTTTTTAATAGAGTTTAACATTAAATTACACTTCTCTATTTGGAGATGGATTTTTGGACCACTAAAATTATTTGAAACTACCATATGAGAAAAATGCTAAAAACAAAAATCTTGAATTTGAAACTGAAAATACAGTTACCTTGGAAGAACTGAAGGTTTATTTTTTTTCATCCTAAAAAACCCTTTGAGACTGGCCAGCATATTTTTCATTTCTAAATAGTATTTAGTCTTTGAGATGTTCTTAAAAATTACTGATAAACACAAAATGTATGAAAATGCTTGTTTACCTATTTCTGATATTTTTATGTCACAGTTGCGTTTTGAACTTTCATTTTCTTACCCTTCTGCAGTCCTTATCAAAAAGTTTGCAGCTCATGACAGCATGCATTTCATGATGCAGCCATTTGTTAAACTCCTTCAAGATTGATTATCACCTGTTTTACTGATGGGTTTCCGTGCCAGTTTTAATATGCTTGTTCATTCCTCTAAGGTAACTGCATGTCGCTTTGCACATTACTTTAGCCTGAATTGATAATGACTTTAATCTGTTCATAATTTGATAACGCAGCCCTCAAAATTATATTCCAGCTGCTTGCATGTTGCTGATTGGCCACATCATTTAGCAGGAAGAATTAATTGTGAAAGACTTGCAATTTCACATAGGTAAATGTCAGGAAACCTGTATGTTATCACAGAGCACGTCTGGAGGAGCTCCCCTGAAGTTAAATCAGATTTATACATTGAAACTGAGAAAACTGATATCTGCATGTGTAAGAAATTAATAAAATACCATAGACAGTTTTCAGCCACTCTGACAGCTGACAGATACTCTATTTAAATTAAAATCAAAAAGAAAATCAGCATACAGGGTAAATGTAACTATTCTTTGCATTTTCAAACACTTATTTTCCACAACAGAAAAAATGCCTCTTTTCATTGACTTTGTATTGCCAGCAGTTTGTGATCAAGGGATAATGATTTCAAAACTAATAAGTTCAGTCAATCATCTTGATTTACAGAGAAGTCTCAGTTTATATGAAGATCTCATTTTTTATAGAAAATATAAAAAACAGTATCTTTCATTGATTTAATTAAAGTCACTCTTTCTCCTCTTTGTATTGACACTGGTGTTATACCTAGCTAACGCATGTCTAACTGGGACTTGAGGAGGGTATCAAGCAAAAATGAGACAATGTGCAAAGCGTGTAATGTGATGGCCAAGAAGCTGTCTTGTATCATTTACACTGAGCAAACACAACTACATATCCTCTCTGCCCTATGTTATATCTCTGTCCTGTGCAGCACACACAGATGAGCACTGTAGCAGTGTTTTGCAGCTTGTAATGGGTTATCACAATGCGATAACCTGCCTGAATGTAACCACATGGGAATGGCAAGTGCGCTTTTATTTACATTAGAAAGCACAGAAGCAAATTTAAATTTCCTTAATCTCAACATCTTTAGGTAGACCAACAGTTCATTCAGTGACCACATGCAAAACAACTGCAGTTTAAACAGTCAGGTTTCACAGTTCCAAATCACAGAGGTTAAAAAAATGCATCTAAAAAATGCATCCACAGAACTTAGTTTGAGCCTAAAAAGGCTTAGGAATGAAAAATACAAATAACAAGCCAGGTTCTCAACCGACATTAAATCAGCTGTACTTGAATCAGTGGAATATCTGGCTCCAGATACGTTTTTCATTGGCAGTGAAACATACGTATTGCTTGGATTATGAGCTCTTTCAATGGAGAGTTCAGATTAAAGAGAGGTTTGAAGTGCTGACTCAACATACGGCACCATTAACTGAATTATGGTGAATTATTGTTAAGGCATAAATTAGAAGTGACTGACACTTACATGTGTAACTGTACATATCGACCATCAGCAGAATGAGAAATACAAGTGTATTTGGAAGACCACAAAGCATATACATTAGTAATGCCTATGAAGACATGCCTTTAAGTGACTGAGCACAAACACTGGGACAGAGCAGCACACGTTTGATTTCAAGCCTTCCACCTTACTGAACACTAAGCACAACCAGATGGCAAGTCATATCCTAATGTCAACCGTTTACTTTTCCTCTCTTCTCCCATAACAAGTTGCTGGCAGTCCTTGATGGGCTTTGAAAGAAGAGTGGTTGATTTATAAACGTAACAAACATAGTTTAAGCTAACAAGGTTTAGGTTTGTTTTTTTTTTTTTTTTTTTTTTTTTGGGGGGGGGAGCGGGGGGAGAGTTTTTTGTAACACTGCTGAAGTTTATGAAGATTATCTAATGAAAAAGTGAATTCCATTGTCCAGTGTCTGTGTCAGTTCTGCGATCTGGGGAGCAGGACAACTACTGCTCTTCCCCTTTTCTTATACCTTTCCATCAAGCCTCTGCTGCTGGAGACAGGACAAGGTGTTTCTATCATCAGTCAGATTTTCTTTTATCTTGGACGTTATATTTGTTACGATTTAATTTGAAAATTAATGGAAATAGTTCACTACCAGCTAGTTATGAGTTTACCATTCTCTAAGATTTCAGCAGTAGGGTAATGAGATCTGAACAGCTTCTCATTTAGAGGACTGGAGGAAACATATCCAGCTAATTTAAGGCAGAACTTTAAGTTTTAACAGTAGAAAAAGGCTGGAGTACCTCACTCAGAACTCCCTTCTGTCTCTGTGTCCTTTCTTCACAAAGCCATTACAGAAATCATGAATTCTTAATAATCTGATGTTTTGACACTTTCTAATCTTGAGTTGTAAATGGAGAGCTTAAAATGTTATTCTATTTCTTTATTAAAATAATGTCATTATGTGCAAAAAGGAAATAACACCCTGTGATCTTCTTTCCACCAAATTATACAGGAAAATGCTCATCAATACCAGCATAATTAGGATTTTACTCCTTCCCATTTCTAGCTAACCATTACAAATTCCAGATACCATAACTTAATGAGGATATATGATCTTTCCTGACTGTAAAACTACGCTGCTTCAAGACTGTTTTCACTTTATAATCCACTTCCCCCCTCCTTCTTCTGCATAAAACTCCTGGTTCATCCTATCTGAATACTTCTGAATTCTTCAGCTGCCCTTTGTATCTTTCTGACACTTCATAGTTTACACTGTTCTCAGACTTTGAGAAATATTGTCTTATTTGCTTTATGGAAAGGAGAGAGTAGCAGCAACAGAATCTCAGCATGGGAGAAGCAGAGGCATTCAGTACTGTCTCCTGCTTTACCCATATCAAAAAGTGAAGACAGATAAGAAGGGAGAAGGGACATACTGTTATTATGAATAATTACTATTATAGGAAAACTGAGAAAATTGAAGTTTTACTAATTAATGCAAGTCAATAAAAAGAGCTCCACAAGCTTGGATAAGAGGTACCAGCCCTTTTGTAGGGACCAAAACTAGACAAAGAGCTGTCACAATGTTAATTAAATTTATGTTTTGTGATAGGGAGCATTTCAGAAATACCTGAGTAAGCACTATCCTGGGTTGTAATGTACACCGCACTGTATTGGCATAGATACATAGCTTCTGCTTCCCCAGATCAGTTAAAAAAATGCCATTAACTTACTGGTGAAAAAGGATTAGAACATGCAGTGGCTTTTGTCTACCCTCTGGTTAGAATGGGATAAATACACCTGTACAGAACCAGTCCTTTCAAAGAGTAAACGTGGTCTAATTGTTCATTAAGCACTATTAGCTCACCAAGTAAAAAGGAAATACTATTGTAATTTAGATTTATGAAGAGACACTTCTCAATATGGTCTGTTGTGCTGTACAGGAGAACGCATTGCATTGACTTCTTATTCATTAGTACTTAGAAATGTTTGTGTCCAGAAAACCTAAATACACAGTTTCAAGGCTTGACTGCCATCTGTTCTCCACATCCAAAATGCAAAACATCTGAGCTCAACAAAGCAAGTTAGCAAGGCACCAGCTAGAAACCAGATTTACAGACAACATCACCCTGAGAGGAGGAAACACAGAGATTTCAAGGGCATGAAACACAGGTAAAAGTCAAAGTTTCTGATGGGACATTCATTCAGTGACATATCATATAGATGCAGACCCCTATTGCCCCAGCACATGAGTATTTCTCCAGCTGCAGTGTACCTCTTAAAGCTGAATGAAGGGAGGCCTTAAATATTCCCAGGGTGGCCCTGTTGTCGATTGGAGAGAAAAAAAAACTACAAAATTCCTATAAAAGGGAAAGGAGTGGTGTATTTAGGGCAATTAGACAGATAGATTTTTTAACCTTTGGGATCTTTAGTGCTACTGTACCGTGTCTGGTGGGATCTTGGAGGACAGGGAGCCATACTGCCAAGGAACCACACCATTGGATACCAGGGCCACCATTTCCAGTTCCTCATCAGATGAAGTTCAGAAGGCTTTTTCCTGCAAATGCAAAGGAAAATTAAATTCATGAGCCGACACTGTGTCTCATACGTATTTTTTGAAGAGTTCAGAAAAACACATCCAGAAAATGTCAGTGTTTTTGTTTTCTCCTCTTTCTTGCTGAGCTGCTGTAAGCTGCTGCAGATGACCTTTTCCTGACTTCATGCTTGGTTGACATCTGGTTGCCATATGTTGGTATTGTTATTGCTCTACCCTTTTATTGTAGACTGTGCATCCTGATAGATATCAATCTACAGTACTTGCACTCTTTTATACAAAAAGTACATTTCAAGTAATTGTAAAAAAAATTAAAAAGCTGATTCGTCTAGAAAATAAGTCTGACCAAATGCAACATTACGGTAAGAAATCAGACAGAGAATCAATCAGTAGCAGGCTGGTTACATTGCTGCTTTTTAAAAAACCAGATAAATAGAATTAATTTCATATTTTGATTAAATAGGAAAGAACTGTCATAACAAACGCTTGCTTGAACTACGACAGTTCAGCTAAAGGCTTATTATTCAGTCTTCATGATGAAGGGGAAAAGAGCCATTAAAAACCAAGAGTCAATATTTAAGCTGTATTGTTTCCCCACATGCAAGATAATCCTTACACAGGTGAATGTTCCCACTAATTTCAGCTAATTTACCTGTTAATTTACTGTTTGCAACCTTGAGCTTCAGAGATGGAGCAAGATGCAGCCATAACTCCTTAAAAACTCTGCGAAGGCATGTTGCTGAACCACAGGAGGCTGGGCTAGAGTTAGTATTTTCACCATTTACCATTTCATAACATCCCAATATTTGCTGCTATTCCAAAATATTGATGTCATGACAAGAAAGCATATTTCTAGTGCAAGCTCCGCTGGAAATCATTTGAGTAAAGCAGCTCTTCATGAGGCCTAGTGAATGATCTGCAGCAATTACTTATGCAGATGTAGTGATGCTCTGGCAGTCATTCCATGCTTGGAGGGCCAATTGATTTCAGCAG